>NC_068365.1:77020642-77320642 GCF_020536995.1 Dreissena polymorpha
TTGTAAATTCCCCCACCCCCCGATTATGTATTCATTATTTCAGCGATCTTCTAAATATATATAACCAACAACATTGTCTAACAGCAAATCTTTGACAAGTATAAGGAAATAATAATCTCTAAAAATTAAATGGGTTACAATTTAATATCAAACTTTGAGATTAGTCTTTCCAGTATGAAAAAAGTCAACTACCCAGTTTATGCGAATTGCAATTTAAACATAGCGGTATGTCCACTTTTTGTATCCCGATTAGTTTCAAAGTATCATATAAGTTATTTGAAAATTGGTGAAGAGGGTTTAAAAAAGTCTTATATACTGTATTTTATTGACATTCAAAAATATAGGAAAACTATACTTATTATCTTTGTTCACATACTTATTAATAAAGCAACAAGATCGTTATTAAATCACATGTATTATCAACCAATATAATATGAACATTGTCCAGTACAAGCGAGGTATGATAGAGTTTATTCAGATGTATAATTTATTTGTATTTTCATTTTAAAAATGTTAAGTATGGTATATTTAAGATTTATACAAAGGTTTCAATATGGAAAGTCTTATGCAATTAATGTGTCCTTATGTTCTGCAACATTATCGGTACTGACACTTCACCTGAGCACATAGAGCTCTAAGAGAGCTTTTACAATTCCGTGTTGTCTTTAGTCCGTCATCCATAACATTAATTTTGTTCTAATACTGTCTCAGGCCACTCTCTCTGGCCTCATGAAGTATTTCTCATACAAAATTAAATTGTAGAAAACAACACAACACAAACATCAACAAAAATATTCATAGCAGGTGGATAGGTAAGGGATATGATCTTTATGCCCTCTTAATATAATTTATGATGATGATTATATATATATATATCCATTAATTATCAAAAATTAGAGTTTATGTCCCAAAGGTTACAATCGCATTAAAAAGTCAAAACTTGAGTATGGGCAAACAACAGAATGTTCGGCAAGCCGCAAGTAAGTTATGTCTGGATATTTTGAACAATTCGACACAAGTAATCAGATCACCATGCTGAGCAACCTAGTGTTATGCAAAATGAGTACCACAAGCTTAAGTTCATTTAAGAGGTCAAATGTCAAATATGACCGGAGTGAAACCTGTTGCCATTGCATGATCAAATCAGTAATAATCGAGCATGTTTGACTTAAGCTGTCACGTACGTGTAATAGCATGTTGTGCGCACCTCCCCCCCCCCCACCGTGTCCTTGAACTGTAAGTAAACGTCAAACTTTTATCAGGTCAAAGGAACAATATGTTTTAGCTTTTTAATACATTAACTAACACATCATGTATGATACCCGGATGTTTGGTTTAAATACACTTTGCATGCGTCCAAAAATATATCATGGGTGCTTCGGTGTCAGTGTATAGTTTACATAATATTTAACATTATGCACATATTTTTTTAACTAATTTGTAGATATATTATGGGTTGATATGAATCAATAATATGCATATTAAACACGCCTCATATTTTTTTATTTATAAAATTACTCCACTCTAAACAAGCTAGTTGCACTTATATCTTTAAAATAATTTTAAATTTGGAACGTAATGGTATGTGAAGCATTAAAAAAGTGCGACTAATCACGCAAAAGGAGCGTGGTGTACGCACCTGTAAAGCACCTTCCTTACAGGTGCATGCGTCTCCAGTTCGTATTTGAACCATTTGTTTAGGTACGTTCTACTAAGATTCCATGCTTCAATACTAAGCATGTCTAAATTTCTTTGCTGAAATGTAAATGTGTGTAATATGAGCAACAACCCTGTTTTAATTTAGCAATTTGGTGACCAAATATAATGAAAATGCAGTATTAAATGGACATCATTCATATGCCAAAAGCTGGTAAGAAAACACTTATTTTTAAAATTAAAAATGCACATATGATGAGCATGTTAATATTTATGATGAACCGTACTTTCCCATACCATTTTTTAGGGATTATATATTAAATATTTGCTTTTAATGACACACAGGTGTTCAGTAGATCCGAAGACGCCGTGCATGTTATTCAGTATTGATTACATTCACATGCCACATTGCACCTGTATTATCTGTTTACTATACGTCTTTTATAGAGCTTAAAGGGATCTTTTCACGCTTTGGTTAATTGACAAAATTGAAAAAAGTTGTTTCAGATTCGCAAATTTTCGTTTTAGTTATGATATTTGTGAGGAAACAGTAATACTGAACATTTACCATGGTCTAATATAGCCAATATATTCATCTTTTGACGATTTTAAAACCTAAAAATTATAAAGCGTTGCAACGCGAAACGATTGAATAATTTGGAGAGTTCTGTTTTTGTCGTTAAATTTTGTGAAACTACGAAGATTGCTTATATAAGGTATAAAATACTTCATGTATATGTACTCGGCGGAATAGCTCAGTAGGTTAAAGCGTTTTTACTTCAGGACTCTGGCAGGACTCCAGGGGTCACTGGTTCGAAACCTGGTCCGGGCAATGTTCTTTTCCTTTTTATAAATTTTATTCTTGATTTTTTACTGGAGCTTTTACGATCCAATGTTTACATTTATCGATATAAAGCATTTAATGAATAAGTTTAAAAAATGCCAAAATCTGTGAAAAGGCCCCTTTAATAGGAATAATACATGTTAGTGTGTATATTTAAAATTGGTATTTTAGAGAAGTTATCCATATTTAAAATTTAAAAATCAAAATCTAGTCTCTTAGCGCATAACTCGGCACGAAGCGTAAAATACATTTCGGTAAAGATATTCGATTACGGAATACTAAATTGACTCAATATGATGCTTATACTTCTCTTCCAATTTATTTTAAATTGTGTTATATATATATATATATATATATATATATATATATATATATATATTTATATATATATATATATGCGTGTGTTTTTTGCAAGTACTTGGCCAAAAAAAGACTGACCTAAGAGACGGAATATAATTTGTTTGTTTACTATATGCTATTGTATTATTTTTCATCATATTTTTACACAAATTTGTATGTTCTCAATTAATCTTTGACCTACTATCATCCCAGTTATTATGGAAAAAAAATAATTTAACCAGTCACAGTTTATGGTCACAAGGGAATTGTAAATAAAAACCCTCACAGAAAATTTAAATGTAAGCAAATACACATTTGTATATATAACTCTCCAATAATGATCAGCATGATCAGTATGATGAGACGGAGTGTCGCCGACACAACCAAGTTCTATCTTAAGGTCTGCGTAACATCTGTTCGTACATCCTGCTCACGTCATCACTTTCCACGAACAGCCCAAAAAACGTGCCCCTCCCCCCTATGCAGTTTTGGCATTAATTAAATACTCTGATTTAATATGTAAAGCAGGTTTTAAGATGATGAATAATAAGGATCACATATTATTAAGTTAACATATTATGGTTATTTGTGTTCTTTGTAACGTAATCTCGCTTTGAATATTCTAAAATATTTCGAAATATGTTTTCCCAATTAACAGACAATGTGTACAGTTGTTGTAATTTTAGTATATGATTTCAATTTAGACTGCTCTGTTTGATGCCATGTGGCATGGTGGTCATTTGTTACCAGAACAGGATACCAGTTGGTCATCATTTTGTAATAAAGATTAGCAAATCTGGTCTGTTCTGGTGCTCGCAGAGTCTGCTTGTCAAATATGTCAACACTTGCAATAATAAATACCAATTAAATGCTAAGTTCTATCTGTGTATGTCCACACATCCAAATATGGGAGGGTGGGCAGAATTGTATGAAAAGCCAGGTTGAGAGAGAGGCTTGGGAGAGTTGAATGGACCGTTGAGATGTAAAGAGAGAAGGGTATGAGAGACTTATTCATTGTGTATATATTTATTCTCGTAGTGTGTAAATAAAATGTAGAGTACATATACTGTGTGGTGAACTTATGAACTCTTCCCCCTGAAAATTGTAACACTGGTGGCAGCGTCGGGATAAGGACTTTAACACGCTTGTGAGGAAAGTGCTTATTATATAATTGTGTCAGGATTAAAGTGAGCTGTTGGACTTACGAAATCATCAGGGGACTGTTTCATTGAGGTTGGACATATGGGAATGTTACGATGTCTTATTTTGATTATTGGTGTTGTTTCAATGTTTGGAGTTTCGGTTATTGTTGCCCAAAAAGATTTTATTTAGCACATGCTGGTTAGTGGAACCCGTGGAAAAGATTTATTTAGCTGCTAGCTGGTTAGTGGAACCTGTGGACATGTTTGGACTGGATTCTAATCGGAATGATCACAGAAAGTTTAGGGATCGATGGAAATGTCTTCAGTAGTGTGATTGTGACAACAATCCCCTCTGGTTGGAAGTGTTTTTGCAGTATGATTTTCGGATACAACACCGAAGTGGCCGAAAACATGTTAATGTGGACAGCCTCAGTCGAATACCAAGTGAACCAGAAGTATGTGAGTGTTATGAAGGACATCTAACGCTAGAGGAGCCATCATGTAAGGGATGTGACACATGTTTGAGGAAACATAAGCAGTAGTCAGATTTCTCTCAGTTTGATGACGCGGTACCTTTATTTGCAAAAAGGATTGTGCAAATCTCGGGGTCATCGAAAGCAAGAGTTTCCAGAGTAAAACTTCAGGAATCCGGATTCTGGGGTTGGATTTTCTTGCTGCTACAGCTTCAGGTGGTGAAGTTGTTGAACTGTGTACGTTTCATGTATCGTGGGTTACTCAGAATTAGGAAATATCGTCGCTACCGGATATTCCGACTGCGCTTCCGTGAACATTCTGAAAACTCTGATGCAGATTACAGTTCGAAGGCGGATGACAGAAATTATGAAATGCCGAATAAAGACGGAAAGACTGCATTAGGTGAAATGTCATCTTCTGTAAAAAGTCTAGTCAAATTCAGCAAAGTCTTCTGTTCATCGGAGAGAATGACCAGACTCCAACAGCAGGATCCAGATATTGGCGTTGTTTTGAAGTGGCTTAAATCTGACAGCCGAAGACCTCCAAGAGATACTGTTTCTGGTTATTCACCTAGTGTTCGAAATTGATGGCTAAATGGGGACTTTAGGTTGTGCATTAATACTGCAAAATGTTAAAGACTATCAAAGAAAACTACACCAAATGTATGGGAAGGACCTTATCAAATATAGTTTAAATCATGTGGACAGTGGTTTGAATATACCGTGTTTGTTGCACCAATTCGTGAAGACAGACTTATTGGTATGGATTTTCTGTATGACTTTGATTATCAATTAAGTGGATTACGTTTGAATGGGGAGAGGTGTGCAACATTTGTTGAGAAAATACCTCTCAGGGCAGTTAGGGTCACATCACGAGCCAAGGTAAAAATTCCAGCCAATTCGGAGTGTATCAAACCTGGACAGACAATAAATCTTATATCAATTAATTCAACTCTTGGGATTCTATGCCCTTCGTCAAATAAACAGCCAACAAATGGGATATCATTAGGGCACACTTTAAGCTCCCCAAGGACAGTTAAAAGCCACCAAATACCAATTAGACTGCTGAATACTTCTTCCAGTAATGTTACGCTGGTTAAAGGTGCTACACTGGGATTTTTACAAGAATTTGACCCCAATTAATTGTTGAAAGAAAATGTCGACTTAAATTCAGAAATAGAATCTGTCAGCCGACAGGATCATTCTACATGTGTGTGTCTCCACTGTAACAATAGAAAATGTAGTGTCACTGTGTGCGCTTTTATAGTGTTTAATTTAGTGTATATAACTCCAAACCAATGACTTTGGTATATATTTTGTGCTAATTTGTTGGATTAAGTGACTTTTACGGAGTGTTTGAAAATTTCACTGGATTTAAAACCGTGTACACTTGGATTTATTCTTTTTCAGAATCAAACATTGCGCCATATTCTTATAGAATTGTTTATAATATAACCATATGTTCATTTAATAAGTAAGGCGCACAGGACAATTAAGCAGGACGACTGCTACTTATAATTGTATGAACTTAACAAAATTGTTGTGCCTAAATTATACATTCATTAATGTTAATTTAAAGTAATAAGTGTAAGGCACTTAACGCGGATGCATTTTAGGACTTGTGTGATAGTGATATGTGTGCTTGTGTGAATATGTGCAACTAAATATTAAGACTTTCAAGTAATAAGTTGGACAATAAAAGAAGATTTTGTAGATGTGCTTATTAAACAGAGTGTTTACTTTGCATATGACTAAGAATGTATATTCTTGCTTTCATATAATAAAACTGTTACGATGTTTTAGATATACTAGTAATGCATGATGTTGGAGATAAAGTTGTTGAAGAATAATATTTCTTTGAATGTGTTTCTTGTTAATTAAAAGGACAATACTTTTAATGATTCATTATATTGATGGATAGATCTGTGTAATTTTTATTGAGAAGTTATTTGCAATACAAGTCAATGTATATGGATGTTTAATGCCATGTCATGTAGTAATTTACAAGTAATATTCCTTGTTGTGGAGGTTTCTAATCATGTACAAGTAATTCAAAAGGGATGATTCTTATGATGTTATGTATTATCACAATGTATCATCATCTCATTGTAAAATTCCTTATTTGTAGAAGGTTTCTAATATAAGTATTAATAATACATATAGTTTATTTGTATCTGTAGATTTGTGATGTAATATTATATTCATATAAAGTGTTTTGATAACAGTTTCCGTTTAATATGTTGTGAGTGTGAGTCTGGCTATTTAGTCATGTATGCAACTATTTGGCTTAATTGAGGACAATTAAGAAGCTAAGGTGAGGGGAGTGTTGTAATTTTAGTATATGATTTCAATTTAGACTGCTCTGTTTGATGCCATGTGGCATAGTGGTCATTTGTTACCAGAACAGGATACCAGTTGGTCATCATTTTGTTATAAAGATTAGCAAATCTGGTCTGTTCTGGTGCTCGCAGAGTCTGCTTGTCAAATATGTCAACACTTGCAATAATAAATACCAATTAAATGCTAAGTTCTATCTGTGTATGTCCACACATCCAAATATGGGAGGGTGGGCAGAATTGTATGAAAAGCCAGGTTGAGAGAGAGGCTGGGGAGAGTGGTATGGACCGTTGAGATGTAAGAGAGAAGGAGTATGAGAGACTTATTCATTAGTGTATATATTTATTCTTGTAGTGTGTAAATAAAATGTAGAGTACATATAATCTGTGGTGAACTTATGAACTCCCCCCCTCAAAAATTGTAACACAGTGCACCTGCAAATCTCCTCGGTTTAAGTCAAGGACTTAGTACAATGTGGAAAAGTGTTGTTTTTTTTGTATCTTTGTAATGTCTAAGAGGCCGTTAATATTACTTCGTATGTATAATAACAAATGCCAGAGGATGTTTTGAATGTTATTCTTATCGCACTGGGACAAGTGGAATCAAAAATAGGCCAATAAGTAAAGTATACGGCAATTGGAGTATGTTATACCCATGTGAACGTTTCATGGTCATCAAGGTCATCCTTTATTTAGTTAGCAGTAAAACGGAAATAATACTATCAATAACACGAAAATACCATTTCTTGGTTTGTAATGGCGGTTGAAATATGACAGAGAATATCTTTACTCGGTGGTTAGATAAGCATCTGAGGAAATCGGGTTAATCACAAATCGCCATGTTGAAAGTGATATGGTTATTGCAACTTTAAGTTTCACTTATTTAAGTTATATCTTTAGTTCCTCGGCTGGAAAACAAATAACATAACGGGCCGTTAAACTGTATGGGCAACACATCTCGAATCAAATTTGGAAATGTCGTAGGTAGCCGTTGCAAACGATTTGCTTAATGAGTAGTTGTACACGGGAAGTATTGCTCTAGGATCAAAAGGTATCATGTAGGAACTCTCCCTGTTCACGGTTTGTTCTTAATACACCTAACACTAACGTTTTATACATATAACTATGAACAGTGGCTACTTTGCTGCGATGAATTGCTGTTCAGTTTTTAGTTGGTCGCGTTAGCGGCCGACTTTATTTACAGAGCATGTTTTGCAAATCAGTATGTGCTTAGCTACGCTAAGAACGGTAACTCACTGCGCTAGGAACGATAACCGCTGCCTGTCTGCACTGCAGACGACGAATATATAGGAGCGTCTGCTCTTCTACTGCAGTGTTTGTATTTACCAGCTTGAAAGACGACATTGGCCAGTCTAGTGATAATCATTGAAATATGTACATATTGGCTGCATTCAGGGAAAACTGGGCTTAATGCATGTCAAATAAGATAAGCCTGTGCACATTGATTATCCTGTGCAATGCGCACAAGCTAATCAAGAACGACAACAGCGAACAACTTCCAATGCCTTCAGCGCTTTGATTATAAATATTACGAACACACTATTTACAACTAGATGTTGCTTGTACCAACCGCGAATTTAGTATTAAAAATCAATAAAAACTCGTTCAAAACTTAACATATTTGAAATATTAGCATTTATACATGCATGTAGCTAAATATTAATGGTTATATATATATATATCATTTGAAAATAAGGATATACGTTCAAAAGAAATAATTTCTTTATGTCCGCTATTATTATGTTACGTACATATATTAAAAGATCGTGTTTCAACTTATTCGCTGAAATCGCGTCGCATAATTTGTAAACTGGCGTGTATGTTAATAAGACGTCAATATTCATTGGTTTCGTATTTAAATTGTTTGAAAAAAAAACACTTTGTTGTTACATATATTAGTTGTTCTTATGTTATTTTTGCATATTACTAAAAAAGCATGCACATGTTCATTGAAATGCGATAAAATCAAAACATTAAAGTAAGTTTAAATTCTTACCTGACATAAAGCGTATGCTGAGTAAACAATTTTGAGCATGTCTTTAAACGAGTACACTTCTTAAACCGAAAGCTTATAAATGGCCCATATTTAGAAACAATAAAAAAGAGCACCGCTTATCATATTTCTAAAATGAAATATTAAGGATCATATTTCGTAAACATCCTTTACTTGGGTAGTTCAGAGTTTTATACAATGACAAACACAAAAATGTCAAATGTAACAAAAATGTTAGCATCAAATTTAAACAGGCGAAAAACATTCCATAAAACAACAAATACTACTACTACTACTACTACTACTACTACTACTACTACTACGAAGACGACGACGACTACTACTACTACTACTTCTACTACTGCTTCTACAACAACAACTACTGAAATCCTACGGTATGGAAGAATGCATTGAAATGCGTTTAAAGTGATATTATGGGCATTTTTCTCTGTTGAATTGCGCTGAAAAGAATTAACAGGTTAAAAGAGTTAGTTAAAATGTGGTTACTAACCAATTATCTGCAACTCACCTTGCTATCAGTTGTTTATAAAAATATATTTTATATTCGATATTCTTACGTGACCCACCCAGTCCTGTAAGCAGAAATGATCCGCAAAACGAAATTGTGTCGTTGTGTCTTTGTGTCGTAAGAACGAATCTGCACTAAAACTAAATTTAGTATCACATCGTACATGCATGATCAGTTGTCAAACGAAAGTACGGTTGATATTCAAATGCATTATTTTTCTCTTTCCGGGATAATGTTTTAGTATGTTGATGCTGCATTAACAAATGCAAGTGTATATGAAGTGAAAACACCAAAAATAAACAACGGTTGCGATAGACACCTATAAACTGTAAGATGCTAATAATATCACTTTAAAATACGTAGGTGTAAACAGCATGTTTTTAATGACAACAACATTAATCATGGGCCGCGGGTTTTCACATGATCAGCAGAAAATATTGTAAGGGATTATATTTCACGCGGACCAGAATCAACATGTGTCAAATGACAAATGACTTTCGAAAGGGCGATACTAAAGGTAAATTCCAAGAGCTTTCAACTTGTGTGAAAAACACATATTAAAGTCTCTATAACGCTCAAAATCAACGAAAATTTCGTTAAGTATTTCGTAAAATAAAGTTTACACCTTAACAATCAGTGTTCCGTATAGCAATAGCCAAAATGTCAACGCTAGATGTGGTATGATAACATAGATTTTTGTAGATACAAAATGCTCGTTTTTATTTATTTGTGGCCACAATTAATTCCCGCGAATATATCTATTCATACGACACACGAACACCATTTTAGTGTTCATGTGTCGTATGAATAGATATGCAAAACAATACTAAAAACGAGCATTTTGTATCTACAAACATCTATTTTACCAGACCACATCGGACGTTGCAATTTCGGCAATTGCCATAAGGAACACTGATTTTTAATTGGTTAAGTTTATTTTACGAACAATTGTACGAAATGTTCGTTGATTTTAAATAGTAATGTTACTTTAAACCTTTGTGTTTAAGTAGGACTGCCTAGCATGTCTGAGGCGTTTTTGCACAATTAGTCCGGAGTCCCTTAGCGGGTAAAACCTGTATTCTGTGTATTTGGTTTAAACTTGAGAATGCCGCAAAACAGGGACCGAAGCAGACTCATTCCGACCATTAAGATAATAACACTACCGCGACAGTCGACATTATATAAATATTACATGTCTGACTGTAAATTTGTAAACTTGAGGAAGCACTATTTTTCCGAAAGTTGACAAATTTACTGTCACTTTGTCAGACGTGTAATATTTATTTTATTATACCGAAAAAACTATTTAAACATAAATAATTTATATGAACCATGAACAATTTAATATTCAATAATTGTATTTAATGCCAGCAATGATTGCTGCACATTGTATCCATGCCATTCTTTCTTAAATAGTCGACCATAGCGATTTGCATATCGACTTGTAGTTATTTTTATCATTATGTTAACGCAATAACTTACACCACTTTGTATACTGTAATAACATCACGGGTATGTCGAAAATACGCTTTACAATTCAGGCACACACATGAAACGTGATAACATCTACCTCATTAGTGTGCCATGTTCTTGTTAAAACGAACCGCATTTTGGGAAGTCGAGTTTGAGGAATTGATTCGTTATCCCATTGTAAACCTTATATGGAATGTAATTCTAAGAATATCATTTTATTAATCGGTATATATAGACGTGCGGCTAAGTATAGTTTACAAGGCCTGCTGGGTGAATTCAATTCAGTGAGATACGCTTGCCGTAGAATTGTTCATATACTCTATGACAATACAATTACGTTATTGTGTACGGCATTGGATTCAGCCATAGGTAAGACTTGTCTTTATCTCAATATCAGTACTTAAGATATAGCATTGTTTTCTTTATAACAGATATATTAACGCAATAGTTGCTAATGGAAACACAGTTTTTCGATAATTAGTATTGATTTTTAAATAAAACACCGGCCAAATTTAATTAACTTCAAGTACTTTGTCAAAATAATAATATAAATGAGGTGCAAGTGTATTACAGTACGAAGTTGTTCGTACCTAGGGATAAGTCGCGTTCCATATACGGTCTCAATAAAGTCATCTCCTGTTTTACTCAACTATACTATCCGCTTATAGGATCAGATGATATAGCAATAGCCACGTTAAGATGAGCTAGATAATTCACTGACTGGAGCTGATAACTTGGCAATCGTCACGCATTGGTGACATGTATAGGCGCTGAATCTGATAAATTAGCAATCATTACGTTTGAATGATGATTTCGATAACCATGTTTAGATGATCTTCGATTTGGACACGTTTAGATGCTGTTTTTATACTCTCTGACCGGCTCTGATGGCTTCGCATTATACACATTTAGACGACCTTCATATCCGTTTACTATATCTGATTATTTCTGATTTGTTTTGTATATATTTCATTTTATATCCGCTGACTGAATCTGATGACTTCGTATTTGTTACTTTTAAATAACCGTCAAATCAGCTGACTGAATGAGACGAGATCGGATTTGTCATGTATATAGGACCTTCTCAAATAGACAGTTACTGTTTTTAACGATACGTTTACACTCCTCTCAAACTGTTGATCATTTAATACGAGAAAATCATACACTATGTTCTTCTTGACAGGATTTCTTGAGTTTTACTATTTTAATACATTAAATTACGTTCTGACTTATTAAAATATGATAAAAAAATCGACATTTTTGAAAGAGTATATTAATGTGGTATATGGCTAAGATAGTCTGAACCTTCTTAAACATGGAACCTATCATTTGCTTTGAGCATAATCAGCTGGTCACCAAGCATAGCCGTGACGTTTTTCGTTTCCACGTTTATTACAAATCTGGCATCTTTCAATTCTAAACTAATTGTCGTACGCGATTGTGTAGCCATAGCGGTACCTAATCTAATCGAATACATACTATTGAACACATTTGTTGTTCAATAAACATAATACTTCTAAGCATGCATTATATTTCCGTAGAATTATCGAGATAACGTACTTTTTGTAGGTTGTTTGGTGAGACTGCAGAAGAATTTTTATCTTAAACTTGAACCTATTTGAAACATGTCAAACACACTCCTCTAAAGCTATTGGTCAAGTTATAATTGTCACTTGTCTAAAGTACAAGCCTTATCGTGTGTGCTTTGAAAAGAAAACGCAAATATAATGATCTAGCTCTTTTGTATCAAAGTGGTTAAACGCTTTTCATGCGACCACAGCTTTAATAATGAATTGATGTTAAATATCGTTTTGTATGTTTAACTTTGTATAGGCAATTGGTCACTTGCCTTTAATACGAGAAAATCATACAATATGTTCTTCCTGACAGGATTTCTTAAGTTTTATTATTTTAATCGATTAAATAACGTTCTGACTTATTAAAATAAGATGTATTATATTTCCGTGGAATTATCGAGATAACGTACTTTTTGTAGGTTGATTGGTGAGACTGCAGAAGAAGTCTTATCTTAAACTTGAACCTATTTCAAACATATCAGGAAGGAACATGGCTGCAGGGGACAGGGTGAGATACCATTAATTAAAGACAACAACACTTAGCATATAGTGTTTATATGTGGTTTTAGCTAATATTTTTGTCTCCGTTATTTTAAAGTAGAATACAAAAAGACAACCATTAAATTCTGGCAAATATGGTCATGTTGCAAACGGGCTCTGGCCAGATGCATCATTAATTATAGACACTACCAATTAGCAATTGATGATTTTCTAGGCATTTATTCTTAAGTAGTGATTTTTAATTATGCCGTTTCTTTCTGTCAAGGTATTGAGTATTGTTTTAAAGTGCCCTCATACGCTATTATTACCGTCAAAGTATTGATTGTGCGTCGGTGGTGACAACATTTACTATTTCTTTCTCTAAAGATATTGAGTCTTGACGGTGGAGGTATTCGAGGACTCATTATGCTCGAGATCTTGGATGAGATCGAGCAGGAAGCAGGCAAGCCTATCAAAGACTTGTTTGACTGGATTGGCGGTACAAGCACTGGAGGACTTATTGCGCTGGGTATTGCGAAGGGTAAGATTTGTAACATCATTTGAGTTTTTCTCCCAGAAAGTTACGTTACAAACTTTAAAATGGACAATACTGGTAAAAGCGGAGAGGCGACCTCGAACGTTCGGGCAGAAATATGCAAGTGCACCCTCGGAAACCTGATATGATGTGAAAAGTTGGCCGTGCTTGGTAAAGTTTCCGATAAATTTTGCTGAATTTTGGTAGGGTAAGTAAATCCATTTCTATGCTTGTTTAAAGGCATTTTTGAATTAAAATATCTTTTGGTGTATGCAAAGGAGGTTTTATCATGTATGTAAGAAAAATCCTGAAGTTAGTAAGTTAGTTTAAGTTAATAAATGAACTGCACTCCTGTCATATCTTGACATCTTTGACACTGCACCGGGTCATATCATTTTTTCATCAACATGTTGAATGTAAATTCGAATTTCTCCACCAATACGATTTTTTTTAAGAAACCCTGGCGCATATGTTACTCGGGGACATTGGTTGATATCATTTTCGGTGCAAAAACTTTTTCACTGGCAAACCTTTAAATTTCTAAATAAAGTGCTAAATATGGGACAAATCACTGCGTCGTCGACTTCAAATAGCCATATTTCAATAAATCCTGAATAATAATAACCAGGATTTTTCAAACATACATGAAAATACCTCCTTTGCATAAACCAAATGATATTTTAATTCAAAAATGCCTTTAAACAGTTATAGAACTGGATTTACTTACCCTACCGAAATTCAGCAAAATTTATCGGAAACTTTTCTGAGCACGTCCAACTGTTCACATCATATCGGGTTTCCGGGGGTGAAGAGGCTATGTGAAACATGGTTTTAATTGTAATTGCAAAAAAAAGATTTGCCATATGATATAAGTCTATACTCAATTTAACTGTATAATTGTTAATCGTAGTCGTTTAGAGCGTGGCTTATAATTCCCATCCATCCGAATTCCAAACCGTTGTTTAGTGGCAGATAAATAACAATAATGCGATAATTGATTTTGAAACATTTATACAAGCAAGCTGTTTTATTTAAATTTGTATTTACTAGTGGTCTTGATTTGCATTTTAGGCAAAAAAATATCTGATCTAAAAGAATTGTACTACAAACTCAAGGACCAAGTATTCCAAGGCGAAAAACCGTACGACTCTGAACAGATAGAAACATTGCTGAAACAGAATTTTGGGATAAACAGCGTAATGACGGATATACAGCATCCAAAGTAAGTATTGCGTGTAAAATAAATTCCACAATTTAGCATGTGTATAATCCGCTAGTTTAAGATATGACAACGTCCTCACTGTCACTAGTGTCACAATAAATAGAGTATTAAAATAAAATCAAAATAAAATAAAGTTACAAAAACGCATATAAATGCAACATTTATTTAATGTCAAAATGCCGGATATGTGCAATAAAAACACTGTTCTAAGAACAAACTTTCTCGATATTTAATTTAAAACTGGTATTAAAGATCTTATCACATGAAAAAAAAAGCAAAAGACTGATACACCGTTGTTATATATAACATAGACAAAAATACTTTCAGAAAAACTGACGTCATACAATTTTCGTTTTACACCAGGAAAATCATGTGTACTGTTCGGATTCAAGTCGAAAACTAATTAGTATAAATTATTTTGTCTAACAAAGTAATAAAGTCGCCTTGGTGTAGTGGATATGGTGTCCGCCTAGCGTTCGGGAGATCGCGGGTTCGATCTCCACGGTGGGACGTTCTTTAGATCTCCCCCATAGACACCATGTACTGGTTCCGGGCCCAGGCAACGGACTCGAGAACGTTTCAAATAAGCCTAAGCTTTCTATGCACTCGAGCTAAAATAGATACGTTTAAACTAAAGTACACTCAGCATTGCCACTGGAAATATTGAGTGATAAATAAAGGTTTGATAGAACACCGACCGACATGGAAACTTTTAGTTCCACATCTACTATTCAACTTATGCGAATTATTTTGTATTTATAAACATTGTGTTGTTATATAATATCACTTTTCATGGTTCGAATAACAATCAACTTACACGTGTCTAACGGATCAATTGGGAGGAAACTATTTTCAAACGTTTAATTAAAACTAATTGTGCTTATTTCAGGGTCGTGGTTACTGGAGTTTTAGGAGACCACAGTCCATGGAAACTTCACATGTTTCGTTCTTACATGAACGGACACGAGCCAGCAGCCGAAGGATTTTTACCTGTCAAACCACCAAATGGTAATCACCAAAACCTAACAATAGTAAAACTACAACAGTTTAAACGAACTATCAATAAAATGCACCCATGCCGTTTAAAGCGAGTTGATAGTATTGTAGTGTCAACATTTCATTTTCGCAATCATATACAAATATATGCAAAAGTTAGATGGAATTAATTTACCATAATTTAAAAATTTGGTAAATCAAATGTCGTTTACTTAACAGCACACGTTTAAGCCGTTAAGGACATGTTTACTCATATTTTGTGGAGATCTCAACACTGCCCATGTGTCGTATGTACTAATTGGCATTTCTCGACATAGTATATGTCTATTGAATGAGTTTGGACAACACATATTGCGATTGTTTAACACTTTTAAAGTTATCGTCCAACTTATTATGAACGCGTGTTATAATTTGTTTGTATACATCAACGCTTAATATGCTTTGAAAATAATATTTATAAGATCGTATAAACTGGCGTTAAAGTTTCATACATTTTTTAACATAAGCAACAAATTAGCTGTGTTTTTAATCCAGAGCAGCTCATCTGGGAGACAGCCCGTAGCACGTCTGCAGCCCCAACATACTTTCATCCGTACAAACAGTACTTTGATGGTGGCTTGTTGTCTTGCAACCCTACTCTTGACGTTCTCACAGAAATTTACGAGTTCAACACTGGACCAACGCCACTGGTGAGCACTGTAAAAACAACAACTACGTTTATAAAAAAACAACATTCACCTATAGCTGTGTTCAAAAAGGTTCCCCAAACGATTTTAAATCAGATAAAGGATCTGTTTGTGAATGTTTAAGAAGCACAGTTAACTTTTACATTTAACCATTGTTTGCGGTTACGCCGTAAACGTATCGTCGTAACTTAAGCAGTGTATTTGACAGAGACGCAGAGAATATTGCGTGTATGGGATATGGCCAAAAGCTCAATCAAAACTTGGCCTGTCATAGAAACAAAAATGGACACATGTCAGTTATGTCATTTTATCGTTTATTTATGATATCCGAAAGTAGAGTTAGTAATTCTGGAGTTTTTCTATTCATTTTGTGTAAAATTTGTTGCAATGTTGCAATAAAAGTCTTTAATTTTAGAAACGTTCTTGATTTATCTTCACGATGGCTATAACCATTAATTAAAACACAGTCTAATTTAGTACGGAAATTATTTACAACTTATGAAACACGCGAATTGATGCAAATAATTGGATCCAAAAATGTTGGACTCGATCCAATCTGTTTCGAACGCAACAGATGTGTATGCATTGATTTTCAAGGACTCATCATAATTTGGGAAAAAGCAAACAATTATTGCCCAAATGACTACTTGTTGTGTCGTGTCAAAGGTTGCCAAATAAGAACGATCTCGTTGATGTAAATTATAAAATAGATGTGCGTAACTTCGCTTCACATAAGTCATGTTTGCGTCTTATGTTTAATGTCATTGTTTTCCAGCAAAAGGCTGAATCAGCACCATCTCTGAAAGTGGTTGTTTCACTTGGTTGCGGCCATTCGAAAAGTGTACCTGTACCCGTTCCAGACCCACAACTGCCCGATATACAATTAAATCTGCAATCTGCAATGAAAATGGTAGAAGTGATAGTGGATGATTATAATTTTTGCAAAGAAGTTATAGAAAGGGTAAGTTTTATAATCTTAATTCGATCTCTCCTCTCACGTAGAGCGGAAAGGCAGAACAGAGAGAGGGAGAAAGCGAAGAGAGAGGGAGAGAGAGAGAAGAGAGAGAGAGAGAGATGAGAGAGAGAGAGAGAGAGAGAGAGAAAGAGGCTGTAGAGAGAGAGAGAGAGTAAGAGAGAGAGAGAGAGAGAGATAGAGAGAGAAATAGAGAGAGAGAGAATAGGAGAGAGAAGAAGGAGAGAGAGCAGGAATAGATAGAGAGAGAGAGAGAGAAGAGAGAAGAAAGAGAGAATAGAAAAAAACCTCTAGAGGAGAGAGATAGAGAGAGGTATCTCGAGGTAGGTCTGTTGTCTGTCTCTATCTCCTCTATCATTCTTTCTATGTCTCTCTCTATGTCTCTCTCTCTCTCTTCTCTCTCTGTTCTCTCTTGTCTCTCTGTCTCTGTCTCTCTCTGTCTCTCTGTCTATGTCTCTCGGTTCTCTCTGTCTCTCTGTCTCTCTGTCTCTCTGTGTCTCTCTCACTATATCTATCTAGAGAGAATATAGATCTAGAGATCGATATATATAGATAGAGATAGCTATATAGATGTAGAATCTATATATGTATATCGAGGTATATATAGAGGCGATATAGCTGATCGAGAGAGAGAGAGGTCTAGAGAGAGAGAGAGAGATATAGAGAGAGATCTAGAGAGCTAGAGTATCTCTATTCTAGATATCTCGAGATCTCTATATAGCTAGATCTCGGTATCTCTCTCTCTCTCTATCTCTTCTCTATTCTCGTCTCTCGTCTCTCTCTCTCTCTCTTTCTTTCTATCTCTCGCTCTGATCTCTCCTCTCTCTATCCTCTCTCTCTCTCTCTCTCTCTCTCTCTCTCTCTCTCTCTCTCTCTCTCTCTCTCTCTCTCTCTCTCTCTCTCAAACATACATTTCTGGTAAAAAGCTATGTTTACTTTATTAAGTAATTTTTATATGATCACATACTTTCACATATAACATATGATGAAAATAGCAGTTGTATATTGCATTATCGATCAACATGCAAAAGTGACATTGACTTTCTAGAATAGGACTGGTTCACAGAGTTGACGGTCTATAACATTAATACAATGTAGTTGAAGTTTAAAACGAGCAAGCATTAACATGTTTGTGTAACAATCAAACAAATAAAATGGACATGTTTACACATGAGTATATTGTTAGTAGAATTATATATTAAAGAAGATAGCGCCCTTTCAAAGAAACTGTATATAGTTATTATTAATTTATTCATTCGTTTCCTATTTATTCATCCATGATGATAATTTCATGAATTTCTCGGTAATTGCAATTCAAAACTATAACTGTTAATCAATGAATAATGTAAGACGCGTCGTGCGAAAATATGGGCGAGGACATATCCGAACAATTCGGCTTCAGATATGCCTCTGATTCAGTATACCTTAGGAGTCATAACATCTCTTAATGAGAGCAACAAACCTTTCCCGACCATATGGTAGCAACTTGCAAGACTACGCGAACGATATATAATATCATATTGGTCTCTATTTGTGAAAACCGCAGGTTTCTCTGTCGCATGGGCCACCTACGGATCGTGCCAGAGCTTGGTGCGGGATGATGCAGGTACCGTTCTTCCGTTTGTCCCCGCTCCTGTCAGTGAATGTACCCATGGACTGTGTTGATGAACAAACGATCAAGAAGATGGTTGAGGAAACGAAAGCCTATATCGGGGAGAACAAAGCTACCATAAAGAAGGTCGCGGAGCTTCTGACGAAGAAGTAGATCGCGAAACTTTATTTTAACAAGAACGTGGCCATCATGACAAAAATGTCACAAAGCGGTTTAAATGTCAGCTTAACATAAAAAGCCATAAACTTGGTGTTAAAGCTTTGAATGTTCAATCTTTGTAAATGCGCTTATATAATAACGAATCAGTATCCAAAGTAGCCCGCTCGCTTTCAAGCCGCTTTATGCGAAACACAACTTTGAATAGAATTTTGCGTTGCAATGAAAGTGTAATGCCAAAAATTTAACTAAATTTAAAAATAAGAAAATTGCATATATTACTAATTATTTTTCTTAATGAATGTGTTATTGTAAATGTTGGTAATTCTTATTATATGTATAGTATTGTTTGTATTCTAGATAAAACGCTTTTCCAAAAAGTTTGCAGCAACTTATGTTATCTGCTTTTTACAACCATAACACCCAGTGCTGTGCTGTTACGTATAATTTGTGTTTCACCCTGTTGTCGTGTCGTGCATCCAATTGATCACTTGCTTAAAAGGACATAATATTGATGATAATAAGTATCTTCTAATGCTGTAACTAGACTCACACTATGTTTATATGCCAACCTTACTCCAGCCATGTAAATATTATATGTAAACAGAAATAAGTGCCATACAAATGCATTGTATATTATGCTGAATGTTGTCTTTGGGCTACACGTTGTTCTAAAAACAATCCTTTATAAAAACATGCATAACAACTTTTTAAGTAACAATCCAAGATTACTCTTAAAAATAATTGAAATGTATTTTATCAACAGTAAATAGTTTTAACTTAAAATATTATTTACATGATGACTTCGTATTATTAAACTGATTGTTAATTATTGCTTTTATTTTTTCTATATAACTTATCTACTCAAGCATAGATACATATATAAATGTTGTTGTAGTGTTAGCATAATGGTACTGTATAGTTATTGTGTTACACGTTTTATTGCCATATTTCAATTGTACAATTCAAAACAGAGTTTGAGTCTACTAAATAAATGAAAACCGATCACTTAATAATTGTTAATGATGTTCAATCAACATGCTTTAGTATTTAAAATGTTTTATTTATATGCTGACACATTTAATGATGGATGTTTTATATATTTAATTGTTAGTTTATCTACTGGCTATATAAAGCTTAGTACAATATAATGAATAAAGCAACATTTGGTACAAGCTTTGAAGAAGCTGACAAAATGTGACATTAATCCCCTAACGTTTTGGATCCTTTCAACGTTTTTTTTTTATACAAGTCTGATATTTCTACATATTTTTGTAACGATGTTACACTAATCCTCTACCGTTTTTGATCCTGTCAACGTTTTTTTTAAAGTCTGGTATTTCTAGATATTTTTGTAAAATACGTTATTTATTCATGTTAATTTCAATATTAGACTTATGTGATTTATTCTTAGATCCTTTGAACAAAACTTGTAAGAGCATTGATGTGAAGATTTGTATAATATACCCTCCAGGCATGTATACAGTATGCACGAACGGATGTAATACACACAAATAAAATTACATGCATATTTTGTATAAGTTACTTTTTATGATGGAATTCTCGGACGTTGCACAAGCTAATGAAACCACTGCAGTTAGAGATGTATGTATGCATATAAAAACGCTGTAAAAAATGAATGAAAGGAATTATCAAAATTGGTTCTCCATACGTGTGCAATTATCGTCCACATTGCTGCATTCGTGACCGATTCTACTTTGCGTGACAGAACACACTCACAACGTGCAAAGGCCACATGAGACAAATAAAGGATATTGGAATATCTATAAGACATAATATATTTTATTAATGTGATTCCTTGAATCACCAAAAACGTATTGTTAATAATGATTTATTGCATTTTTTATGCAAAAAAAGTCCTTGTTTCCACTAACATCGCCAACACATGTAGGTTAACATTTCAAAACTAGAATTTTGAGGAAGTCGGTTAAACTTTTGTGTCGTTATTTTGTGTACAACTCCTTAATTAATACGGATATGCAATTACTTGCAACAATCATTTAGAGCTTTTTTTAACATTCTGTCTTTACTTAATTTTAGTTATTTGAAGAGCATTGAGTGAAAAAGATCGATTGTTGCAAACATAATGCTAAACGTTATAGATACTTTAATTATTTTAGCACAATTGGTCGATAAAAAATGGTGTAAACAAATAACTGTTTGCGCGTTATTGATATTCCATTCGCATTGAACGATATACACTTTTCTGTAAAAACAATTACCATGTCACAAAAAGTTAAATTACCTCGGCATAAGAAAGGAAATATTAGATAAAAAGAAGTAAATGACAACTTTTCCTTGGCTTGGACACAATGCTCAGTGCGTCGGGATCATAACGCAGAATAATGCTTATGCATGCATGTATCATGCAGAGCAGTTGAAAATGACAGAATAGAAGCGTTTTAAATACATTGATGTTTATAAGTTATTGGGCATGAGCACACCTTGCTCGTGATGTATCCTTGTGAAACCGTGATGCCCGTCGTCAGTTCGTGCGACCATATATGCATGTATGCGTACACTTTTGTTCAAACGGCATTTCCTCTTGAACGTTGGTAAGTATTTGATGAGACTTTACATGAATGTTAGTTGAGATGTCCTCTGTAAAATTGTTCGAATCTGTTCTTTGCGATACGCTTAATATTTAGGTCACATGGCCAAAAATAGTTTTTGAAAATAAAAATAAACAATATCCTCTTTAATAGCTGGTATATGACATTAAATGGTGGACCTCAACAATGATTGTGTCAAAAAAATGCCCCCTATGAAGACTAACTTCGCATCGGATGACGTCATCATTTAATTATCTTATACAGTAAAAACTACTGAAACAATATTGGTTGAAAATGCAAAGCCCAAGGTTTTCATAGTTGGAATGTAGCATCATCGAGAGGCTATCTATACAGTGTGTTCAATTTATGTTCAAGTCAAAAGTGGCCTCGCTCAGGGGGTCACCAATTTTTACATGATCTTATATAGATTCAATTAGTATCAGTACATGTTATGCTGATCAGTTTGTGTTGATAATAACTCCATTATTCGCGTATGTCGATGAAAATAATTGATTTCAAAATACAGAATTAATTGTTCTATTGTAAATTATAAATACTCATGGTTGCAATTAATGGAACAAAAATGTTCTTTTTTTATATTTATTATTATTTTAAAGAAATTAGGACAAAAACATAAATGCAAAATTAAAAAAAACAACCTAGACAGATATGGAAGATCATTAACATGTTTTAAATAAAAAATGTGTGCACATTTTCTTGAACTATGTGTGTATTCAAAAATTGAACAGTTTGTATGCTACGAAATTGAGACTAAAATGAATAACTGCTCATGATACATATGTGTTGTGCATCTTTACTGCCAGGCATTTTTCATTTAATAATTCATTTTATTCAACGATTGATAAAATTAATTAGACAAAATTAATTAAGTTTACAGTTGCTATGGAAACAGTACATTTTCAATTGCATATACATGTTATTTGTTATCAACAATATATTTATAGTTAATATATTATTAATCATAGCATACTAGTAAGTGTAGATAGAAAACAAAATTTTCTCATTTCATACGTAGAGGTTCAAAAACATGATTTTTAACCGTTACAAAATTGCAGCAATGAGCACTACGTATTTAATTGCAAACGTCATCATAGATTGAACGTTACACAACAAAATGTTTGTTTACCGGTAAAAAATAAGATACATGACGATGTATACATAACATGAACACATATGTTTACATCACATATATTGATGTCAATATGAACTACAACATAATTAGTGATTTTATTTTTAGAACACATGTCAGGCATACAATACATTATATTTATTAAACTGTACAGAATATTTTATAGTGATATCACTATGAGTTAGTTGTTCATCATTTATCATAAATCTGAATTTCATATATCTGACTTATTTTGCAGAAACAACAAAAATGTAAACGGTTTATTCCTTAAACATACTTTACATGCTTAATATGTTTACTTATGGATGACAGACTGTTAAAAAAAAACATAAGATACATATCGTTGATATTATGTACTACAAATTCATGCATATCAATAAAATCTATTTTTCTTAAAATACATAATGTTAAAAAAAACATCCTTTGCATAAGATTATCTTTTTTAATTAAAGGACAAAACTGTTTAATAGCTAAACACATATAAGGTAAAAAATGCAGTCTGTAAGTCTTCTTTTACTTCCAATCCCGCACTCCTCATAAATAGAAGATGTGCTAATGTCCGGTGAATTTTACAAAACAAAATACACAAAGTTAGTCACATTTCGGACAGATTAAAGTGATAGTATTGGCATTTTTCACTGTTGAATTGAGCTGAAAAGAATTAACAGGTCAAAAGAGTAAGTTAAAATATGGTTACTAACCAATTATCTGCAACTCATCTTGCTATCAGTTGTTGTTGTTTTTTTAAATATATTTTATATTCGATATTTTACGTGACTCACCCAGTCCTATAAGCCGAAATGATCCGTAAAACAAAATTGTGTCTTTGTGTCGTATAAACGAATCTGCACTAAAACTAAATTTAGGTTCACATTGTACATGCGTGATCAGTTGTCAAACGAAAGTACGGCTGATGTTTAAATGCATTATTTTTCTTTTTCCGGGATATTGTTTTAGTATGTTGATGCTCCATTAACAAATATACGTGTATATGAAGTGAAAACACCAAAAATAAACAACGGTTGCGAAAGACACCTATAAACTGTTTCAGTATATTCGGTAATAAAATTTCGCGATGTGAAATCGAAAGTACATCGCGAAAATAGGTGACATAACGATATACACACTATAAATAACGCAAGTAGATTTATCATTTTATATATAAAATATATACAATTTACTACGCAGGCACAATTTGCATTCATGGGTTTACCACGTGATCAATCTAATTGCGTTATTTATAGTTAACGGGTTACCTGGTAGACATACCCAGTAAAATTTATTACCGAATATACTGAAAATATGAAAACTTAACAACTTTTTTCAAGTTATTTAATATACACGTCGTGATATGTTAATCAATATAAACTAATAATTGTAAAAAATACGGTATTTTAGAACTTTTCTTTGTTCATCAATCGCGGTTGACAGTCCCTTTAAAACAGTACATTTTGATTAGGCGTGAGTTGTGTGTGTGTGTTTCATACTGATCCAGTCTTACAAGTGATAGCTAAGTCATTTATAACTGACCATTGACAGCATTCCTTAATTTAAAATTAAACATAACTGCCGACGATGTATTCATGAACTTTTATTTTGTATAGAGTTGAAGGAACAGTATGTAACTATGCAGCGATTTAGTTCTACGGGAAGCAACTCTAACATCATCATGTGAAAATTGATATTGTATTATCTCTCATTGCATCTTGAACTTCAACAAGGTTTTTACTTTACATTTTGAAAATGTCCATATGTTAACGATAACAAATTTAAAAAATGTCACAAAGTAACAAATATGCATATCAACGATGTTTGTAAATAGCAATATCTTGCTATAAAAAAAAGTTTTGTTCATATGTATCTATCGCTCGAAACTAAAAAAAAATCAACTTATCGTTTGTAATTTGACCTGATGCTTATCCGTGTCGCATATTTCATGGTCCTTTCTGCTCCTAATTGGTCCGGGAACTTTTGTGTATGGTTTTAATATTGGAGGTTCTACTTTTGATCATAGGCGCTCACTTCACAGTTTTCCAAGGGACCAACATGGATTGGCAAGCTGCCCAGGACCAGCGCGGGTTAACACGGTGACTGTACGGATTGCCAAGGAACGCTTTTGGTAAAGCCCGGTAGAGCATTGGTAATAAAGTATGTTTTAAAATCAGGAATCTTTCCTATTTTACATAAATTTCTTATGAAGGAATGCATAATTATTGATTGTAAAGCAATTAACTAGTCCTAGTACAATAAAGAATATTAATGAAAGAAACAAATCTTCCATATGAATAATTTGTGACTTTTGAACCTTTTGTACTCTTCCTTAACTATTAAAAGTTTCTAATGATTTTCAATTAATTCTTGCTTTTGACTAAGGAATTATTCTTACCTTTCGATATGCTATCCAGCAGCTAGTCAATGATTGGTCCAATAATTTTAACGGCAGATCAAATTCAGGGCTACATATAAACGGCCGAAACGCAGAAAGTTAGCTTATTGAAGTCTAGCTCCAGAAGATGCTCATCTTAATATTGAAAAACAACAACATTTATATCAACAAATCCCACGCCTTGAACAAACTTCAAACCCTAAATTGATTCCTAAATGACAAGTATACACTATGCACTTTTCAAACTTGAATATCTCAGTTATGAGTAAAGGTATTTTACATGCGATCATTTGACTACATTCTATGCAAGCTCACAAAAAAATCATTCATCCGTGACGATTTGATGCTTAAGAACGTGGGATAGGTGTGGTTCCATATTTTTGCACGTGGAAATGGTGAAACGCGATATAATTCTAGTTTTATAACAATTTAGTTATTTTAGGTGGGTTCTTACGCAAGAAAAACATGCAACTATTTACAAAACAAAATATAGCTCGTATGAATATTCAGTAGGGCAATTGCGCACTTTGCATTTTGCAGGCTACCTTCCCAACTTGCTAAAGCGTCCGATCGTCACGGATGAATGATTTTATCGTTAGCTTGCACATAATGTGGTCAAATGATCACATGTGCAATTTTAAATAAAAATATTTACTTATTACTGAGATATGTAAGTTTTAAAAGTGTTGCGTTAGAAAAGTCACCAAGTGTAGTAAAACGCGATATACATGTTATCCCAATTTAATTTCAATTTCATCATTCTATGTGAGTTTTTACACAATAAAAACATAACATTAATTAAAGAAAAACAATATGGCTCGTATAAATGTTCAGGAGCGCAACGGCTCAATCGGCATGTTTCAAGCCGGTCATTTATTAAGATGTGTAAGTTTATGCGTTTTACTTTTCACATTGTTTTTGTTTTACGTTGTACGAGTTTGCGAATTTGACTTTTGAAGTGACGTTTTTAATTTGTTAAGTTTGATATTTTGTAGTTTTTCAATTTCAATTCAATTTTCACGAATTATCAAATATGTTTTGAATTAATCTTGGTCCAAATTTCAACACAAGCCGTTAAAAAATAAGGGAGCTATATTGATATGATTAAGTGATGCGTTAGAAAAGTCTCCAAGTGTATTCATGTCAATCAATTATTCAGTTGATCAGTTACGACTTGTATATTTAAACTGGCAACCATATGAAGGCATTAAAACGCCATCGCTCTGGTCAAAGACAATTTAAGGCTGGATTGTTTTCCTTCAACTGCTTCCAAACGTTTTTTTAATCACGAACACTACATGTTGTTGTATAATTTACTCACCATATATGCTTGCATATATCTAACAATACGGAACATGCCTCGTCATCAATCGGTTATATAGTTATTTGTCACGTGTTATATGTGAAATGATGGACATATTGCCTTTGTCCAGGATAAAGCAGATCACATTAAGCACATCATTATGCAGGCGATTTCGTCAAATGCCTTGGATAAACAACGACAAAGGCAAAAGCGATAGTTGTCTTCATACTAGTTACATGTATTGGTATTTCATAACCGATGCAGCGGACTGTTATGCCATGTTACTTTCCCTGAGCTGTGCGCGGTAAATATGCGTTTAACGTACTATATCAAAACTGGTGGGGGAGACTATCAATATGTATTGCCATTAGCGAATTGTTTTAAAATATTTTATTCGGCGATCGTTTGCTCGGTCGCCGTCGGACATTGTTAATTGCGCTCATGTTAAGGGTGTTCTTGTATGGCGTCAGGCAAATTACCTTAAACGAAACCTTGCCTTGAACATGGTAATGATATAGTTAAGTAATCATGTTTACATTTAGTATTGTCGAAACTTTTGCTATTTCGAAGTCCTTAATACATAAGAAAACAGTGCTCAAATTTGCCACCAAATGCATGTGTTGTTGGGTTGTGTGTGAGAACATTTTATCGAGTACACTGGATTACCCAAAGGATATGCGCTATTAAGGTTAAGGGGAATATTGCTCGGTATGCATCCTCTTGAAGGATAAAGGTCTAGAAATTTAATTCAATGATAATAGATTCAGGTGTTTTTAAAATTGATCATTTTATGTATTGTTTAAAAGTTATTTTGTTTACTACGACACGAAAATACTACATTATAACAATCGCATTTTAATCTACGTTGATCACGCGGTGTGCAATTGCGGTAGCTAAGCTCGGAACCAGACAAATCTCGGTTTTGAAGAACATTTTTATATTAGTGTGCAACCTATGGTGTAGAGTTTTCTCCCTTAAAATTGAATCTGCCCAATATCTATATTTGTGAAGTGTCAAGCTACGTTTGTTTAAATAATTGTAATCATTTCAACGGCTTGGATCGATTTATGAATAAAAAAATTGTGCAAATGTCATAAAATTGTGGTTAGCAAATCATGCGACATTTTGATATTGTTTAAATTCTTATCAGACCTCTATTTGCGATAATTTCCGGATGGGAGTATTTTCCGGACGTTTTATTTTGTAACCGTTTGTAACCGTTTTTGGAACTTATTTTATTTTATTCAAATAAATGTTGTAATTCTTAAAATGAGTTTTATTGGTTTTCAAAAGAGGAAATAACTTGTTTGTTAAAAAATATATTGTTTTTGTTGATAGTTTACAACCTATGCAGGGCTCAACATTAACCTAAAAACCAACTTGCCCTGCTGGGCAAGTACTTAGAAAATCTACTTGCCCTGAACATAAAGCCACTTGCCCAAACATGAAATATCACATTAACTGTAAACCTCATATTTTTTTATAAAGATCAAAATAATACATAAAACCTTTTTTGTTTTTGCACATTTAACAAAATGATTACAGCAATTAAAGTCTAATTAAAGTCGAAATTTAATGCTCTTTGGTTTTTTTTGCACTTGCCTGGGCGGACAACTAGATTATATAATAACTTGCCCGGACCCAACTTTTACTTGCCAGGGGCAATAGGACAACTGTTAATGTTGAGCCCTGCTATGCCTCTGTTGTCTTAGGAAATGAAAGTGCCCATGTTCAATAATATCTGCTTTCAATACACAAACATTGTTATGGTCAAGACATTTTGAGTCAAGAATGAGCTGTTTCTTCATTAAAGTATGACTGAGCCTTGTTGCCAATGAATAAAGTGTATTGTATGGCTTTGTTTAAGTTTTACTTAATGTCAATAGTGTACTCTTCAATACATCATGTTTCTTTTTTGTCAACCAGCTTCTTACTTTTATTGTTATTTATAAACAATCATCTGTTTAATTGCATATTAATAATATTTAAATGTATTGTCATGTGATCATTTATTTTTGTTCAAATACAAATTAAATGAATTTATTAAACATTACTGCATTATATTGCCATTCAAAAAAATCCTGAAAAGTACTACTGTCAATGTGAAAAAGACATTGTTCTTGATTGTTGAGCCTGCAAGAAAGTGACATTTGTTTTGTTAACATTCTCTTACAATCAAAGAACCCAAGATATTTATTGTTTATTGTTAAGTTTCTGTGTTTAAATCTTACAGTTTTGAAAATCTTTCCAAAAATGGCAAAATTAAAGCATATATCGCCCGGAAAATATTCGCAAGCCAGAACTTCTAATTAGCTTTTTTTTTCAAGTAAGATCTTTGTTAGAACTGAATACTTTCAAAAGCAGTAACAGCAATGGATCTAATGATGATCTATTGATGATTAAGCAAATATTTCAAAATATTAAGTACATATTTGATTTGACGTAATGAAAGTGATTATATATTATAAATGTTCCAGAGTCTTAATCCAGTTATTTATTAATGCAGTCTTCGAATAGTATATTCTAGTATTGTTAATAAATGATATATAAGTTTCTCTTTGTCTTTTAAGGCACGCCTTCTGGTCAAAATAATGGATAAATTTCTTCAGCAATCCAAAAATCTTGTGGTAAGGTCATTCTTTCTGTAAAACAATTTATTTTGAGGGCCGTTTTTTCGATTTTTTATTTTATTTTGAATTAAATCATATTGAATATCATGGGGCATAACTCTACTTAATCTAGACAAAACAAAAGGAGAACAAATGCCCATATACCTAAATCTGGACACTCATTTAATGACTTTTTGTCAATCTGAATCATAACTGCATCAAACAAAAAAATGTCATTTAAATAATTAATGTTCTGAATTGGGTTTAAATATAAGCTTTTGCTTAGTGAAAGCTAAAAGTATCTAAACAATATGTTAAAATGTAAAAAGAGATGTACACATGTACTGTAATACAACAGCGGAATGCCTGAATATGGACACCATATTCACATATTTCTTTATGTCCACCTGTCCTTTTGTAAAATATGCATGTGTATATGAGGTATATACAACATGTTTTCTTCATCATATGAAATTTAGGGTACAGCATTTAGGTGTCTAAAATGTTTTGTAGATTAAACAAGTCACTTGAAAAAGAAAAGAAAAAAAAAGTAACCCTCAGCTGGACACTGACCCCTGGAGTAAGTCTATCGCTTAGACCACTCGGCCATCAGTGCTCATACATGTACTATGATACTTTATATAAGCAATCCTTGTAGTGTCAAACAATTTAATGACAACAACAAGACTCTCCAAATTTTTTTATCGTTTTGCGTTGCAACGCTTTATAATTTTCAGGTTTTTAAATCGTCAAAAGATGCATATAATGGATATATTAGAGCATGGTAAATGTTCAGTAACTGTATTACTGTTTCTCACAAATATATTAACTACAACGAAAATTTTCGAATCTGAAACCATTTTTTTTTATTTTGTCAATTTACCAAAATATGAAAAGATCCCTTTAAACTTATATAGGAAAATGCATTTAAAAAGGGAATATGGCATGATGATATTTACATGAATGCACATTCAATCCATGTATTAAAGTGTATATTAATTGCTATTTGGCCATTAAAGAATGGCTCTGATGTAAAGCCTAAGTCATCTTGATTTGGCATTTACCATGTATGATTATTTTAACAGTTGCTTTTTTACAATTGAAAGACAATATTTTAATACTTTTAACAAAAACGTATTCACACATCTACCAACTCATAATTGGTGTGCTAAAAATGTTTTGAAAGGTAGCCATTTGGTCCACTTCATAAAAGAGGTAAAAAATAGAACAAATTTGCAAAACGAAAATCTGTTTTAGTAAAATTCATTGCAACCTCATCAAATTTATTGTCCAATTCCATGACATAGGTTTCTTGTTAATTTTTTTTTTTTAATTATCCATGTATTACCGGTAGTGTTGTTAACAATATCATAACCATATGCAATTTCATTACTACTTATAATCCAGCAAAATACTCTTGCAATTATTGATCACAAAATGTGGTTGAGAATTTGGTTAATGTATGCTATTAGTTGGAAATGTAAAGGAAATAAATACATAAAATCTATTCATCTTGTTGTGGAAAAGCCTGCATAAATTTACTCTGCCTATCCATGATTGGTCAAGTTATTACAATTGCTAATCGGGACTGATCATGTATGAATCACATGTTCAATTTATGCGTGATCTGGCACTTCTGTTCACAGTTAACTGCACCTTAGTTCTTTATGAATGATTCAAAAGGAGGAGCTGTGCACTTGCTGTAATTTGATTGGTTCAGTATCCTTGGACAGAGGAAGCTAATTTGCTTGGCCCCTAAGTCCTTGGAATCTGCTTCACTTTTATGATGACTTCTGTTCAATATGTTATTCATGCCATATGATTTTATAGGTAGAAAAGACAATTGCTTACATGAAAATTCCTTTTGCATTATCGATAAAAAATTTAAAGTTGCAAACTGTGATTATGTAAATTGGTAAATATAGGTTTGAGTATTAAAGCAAGGAGTTTTCACTCCTAAAACAACAACAAACAAGCATTTACACAAGGATCCATCGTCATATTTGTTCAATGAACCACCTCATTACGCCTTTCAGGATAACCTCTGCCCAGGGTCTTTAGTGCATGTTGTCATCGGAAACGAGGCGTGTGACCTAGACTCTGCTGTGTGCGCCATTGTTTATGCGTTCTATCTTAGTCAGGTGAGTAAGACCAAAAAAGAGAGAGGATATTTGCTGACTTCAGTGCAAGACAGTACTTACTGTCATTTTATGAGTGATCAACGATTAACTTGCATTTTGGTTCATCCTCCATGTAGTAAAAAATTTAATTTGCTGATTTGACAAATGTGACTGTCCATTATTCATGCAAATAATCATCATGAATTTGTAGAAAAAATGTCGTTTATTTAAAGAATAATTCCACAGACATGTTAGTGTGTTGGACCTCTTTTAGAATTTGATTAAAGTGCAGTAATTCATTTTTGGTTCCCATCTTTGAGTCCATATAGTAATAATAACACATTCACTACAGTTAACCAGTGACGTGTCCCTGAGTTAACTTGAAAACTGTTGTTGCATGATAAAAGGTTGGAAAAACTTGTATTTGTACTTTTGCAATACACAAGTGATTTTCCACTTCAGATAGGATTTCCATGGACAGACATCTTCCTAATCTCTAGTTGACATTGGTTCTTTGCAATCTAAAAGTTAATGTAGCGAATTCTGTAGAACTTTTGCAAAAAGAAACATAAAAACTTAACCTGGAACTTAGTCACAAAAAGTATTGTTTCAACTTGTTTATGAGTGATGTGATTGTGTGTGAGCATTTCTAAAAACATGCCATTTTACAATAAATAATAATTGTACTATAAGTAAAGTTTATATTTACTGAAAAAAAAATCTTTGTATTGATTTGTGTTCATTTTTGAAAGGGACTTATTGATTGTATTTTCCCTAATATAGACTCGTATAAAGAAATGCTTGTAACCACTATTTATGCCACCAAAGGAGGGCATATGCATGTAGTTATCGCACGGCCTGACCATGAGTTTGTGTGTGTGTAAGGGTCAGTTTGTGCAGAAAGCATTTCTGCTCTTTTACTTTACATGCCTGTGATGAAAAAGATAGTGTAACATCATTGGAGTACAACAATATTGGTTACCATTATTTTATTATGACTGTGGCAATTCAGTAATGTTGTAACTTTTTTCAGAAAGAGAAGGACTCAAGCATCTTGGTTCCTGTCTTAAATATCCCCAAGAGTCAGTTCAGATTAAGAACAGAGACCACATACTTCTTCCAGAAACTTGGTATCCCATTGGACAGCCTTGTTTTCAGGGACAATTTAAATTTGAGTGCTCTTCAGATGGAAGGGAGGCTACTCCTCACACTAGTGGACCATAATTGTCTCCCTAGCGCTGATAGGGATTTAGAAGAGTGTGTGGTTGGAGTAATTGACCATCATGTGAAGGACAACAAATACAAGGAAAGGTGAGTTGTTATTGTTTATTTGTTGATTTCTTGATTATTTGATTTATTGATTGATTCACATTATTTTATATGTGTCTTGTTCTGAGAAAACTGGGCTTTATGGATAGGAATTAAGTGTCGTCCCAGATGAGCATGTGCAGTCCCCACAGGCTAATCAGGGACGACACTTTCCGCTTAAACTAGATTTTCGGTAAAAAGGGACTTACTTTAAACAAAAAATACCATTAAAGCGGAAATTGTCGTCCCTGATGAGCCTGTGCGGACTGCACAGGCTAATCTGGGACGACACTTTACGCACATGCATTAAGCCCAATTTTTCAGAACACAACTCAACTGATTGATTCACATTATTTTATAGTATCAATGGATTGATTGATTGGTCGACTCATTTGTTTGATAGTATTTGTTTGTTGCTTGCTTGTTAAGATGGTTTGCTGGTTGATTGATTCTCTGATAGAACAATTGATTAATAACTTTCTATATCCACTGTTCTATATTTCGTGTTTACTTGTTATGAGGATGCTTGTTTTTTTTTTATTTGATGGTTTTGGCTTGAATTGTGCATTGGAAGATTGAATTAGTGATAAAAAAATTTGATGATAAATCCATTGATTTATTACTTGTTACATAAGCCTTGACTGAATATCTAACTATTTGTTTTATGCATGCACTCTTTCTATAATCAGTTCATGAATTCTTCAACCTTGAAGTGTCATGGATAAAATATTGATGACTTCTCTATAAAAAAACCTGTTCAACAACAAAATTGCAAACAATTGATTTTACTACAGTTTAAAATGATATTTGATACATGGTTTTAATACTCAAGGGGGAGGAATGCTGTAATAAAGCCTCATCTAAAACGCTTAAACGCAGGAATATTTATTGTTCATCAAAAATTCAGATACTGGAGTTAGTGAAGGCTGCATGATATTTATTAAAATACCAACAATTATCATTTCATGTAAATATTGTAAATTTTTATGGTTGAGACTTTTCTTCACAATGACTTGTTAGTTAAACAATTTATTCTGTGTGTGTTAATAGAGAGTTTACATTAAAGTAAAGCTAAGATTGCCATTTTCTTTTCATTTTATCTATTTAAACAATGGTAGATCTTTTTGTTTTGTGTGAAAATGAGACATATAAAAGTGTTTTCTTTGTTGACATCAGCTTCTTTTCGCACATACTTACCTTTTCAAATTTTTGGGCAGGTTAAGTTTTGTTTTGTCATCATTCACATTTTCATTCGTGAAATAATGGCATAAATCTATATACTGTGTACCTGATTTACCAAGTCTAGATTGTAACAAGAATTTGACAGTCAGACTTAATGCTTCAAAAGGTTCAGAATAAAGCTATTTGTTTTTTTGCCTGTGCTATTCAAACAGGCTAGAGTTTTTTCCCACATTATTATACATTTTTTTTTGAAATTATGACAAATAGTTGGAAAATAGTAATTTTGACCATCTTTGAACAAGTCCCTTTAAAAGCCAGTAGAAGTGCTGTCAGACATTGGAAGTGTTTGCTGTTTTCTAAAAAGTACTTCATACTGCAATTATCTGCTTTAAACCGCCAAAATATTATCTTCTTTGCCAAGTGTTTTGTTTAACATCTCTGAGGAAGCCTATTATTTGCTGCAGACTATTGGTTCGCTTTTGGATATAATCACATAGTGTAAGAGATAAGCTTTCGTATGTATTTTATTGATACCATGGGAATAATTGGCATATCTTGGCAATTGTATAGATAGACCTTTTCTAACTCAATAAGTTGATTTAAGCTATTGCACTTTTATGTCAAACTAAATTTTCATATTATTGAATTATATTATTTTTTAATAAATATACAAGTTTAATAAATAATAAACGAGCACCCTTACCTATAATAAAATGCATGTGAGAATGAAATACAAAATTATAAGTCTGTCAAGATCAAAGTGAACAGTGAATACATGATATTTACTTAGCGTACCAAGTATGCTGGTAACTTTTTCAGTTTTAAATGTTAAACTCATTTGATGAAAAAAATTGGAACACAGAATATTTAAAGTGGGAATCTGTGAGGGTCATGTAAAAGTCTGAACGTAGTGAACTTGAATAGGGATTGATATTGCCGACCAGTGTCTGTCGATTTTAATGTTGCAGTCATTTTTATGCTCCCCCAAAAAATCTTGGGGGGAGCATATATTCGCTGCTTCGTCTGTCCGTCCGTGTGTCCGTCCGTGCACAATTTTTGTCCGGGCTATTTCTCAGCAATTAATGACTGGAATTCAATGAAACTTTATGGGAAGCTTCACTACCAAGAGGAGATGTGCATATTATCAGCCGGTTCTGGTCGGATGATTTTTCACAGAGTTATGGCCTTTTGAAATTTTCCATTAACTTCACATATACTAAATGATATAGTGCAATTCTTGTTCGGGATATTTCTCAGCAACTAATGACCAGAATTCAATGAAACTTTATGGGAAGCTTCACTACCAAGAGGAGATGTGCATATTATCAGCGGGTTCTGGTCGGATGATTTTTCACAGAGTTATGGCCCTTTGAAATTTTCTATAAAAAAATTCTTGTCCCCCCAACTACTGTGCCCTCAAGACGTTTCCTTTTATCTGAATATATAGTGCAATATTGTGACAAAAAAAAACTTTGGGGAGCATCACCCGTCTCCGACGGTTTCTTGTATAACCTTAGATACTAAAGAGCAGCAAACAGCATAAAACCTGAACAGACTATGAGTTATTATAATTACTCGCAGGCTGTTCTGGTTTTCTGCTGTTTGCACATAGCAATTTTCACTTCGCGTCTGAGTGGGAAAGGGTTAAGCACAATGTTGGCCTTGTTGGGAACAACCATTTCGAATTTCATGCAATCATTTTTACAGAAAGGATGGAAAAAAACTAGAACCATGACCCCATGATGGCCGTTACATTTTAATCCACATTGACATTTGTGCGCGTTATATTGGATTTTCAGAGAAGTCATAAAAATAGCTTTAAATGGACTTTTAATCCCAGTTGGTGGCCTTATGATGTATATATATTCTTTTGATACAGTAAAATATTGATATAAACTTTACATCAAGTGTATGTGGATCTAAGCACTTAGCCTCATATAAGTGTACATAAACCACCATCCATTATTATCAGCACACTACATTTTCATGTATAGTTGTACAACCTTACACTGTTATCTATGGCAAACAAAGAGCACAGATAGTAAATGACTATTTATGGTGAGAGTTTTAACTAAGTCTTCTGTGCAATCTTTTGTGTTTTTATATATTTGAAAGAAACTGTTTGCTGCTATTTGTGTACTTTCACATTTTGTTCATAATACTTATCCTTCAACCATTAAAGTTTGAACAGAAATAAGAAAGAACAAAGTGCAGAAGTATGGTAATAAGAACAAAATCTTTTCTAAAAGGCACTGTTATGTAAAAAATCATTGTAATGAAAGGCTAATAGTGTCCAATAGATGGCTTTACTTTATTTATAATTACCTCCCTTTATTTTACATTTGCCAAGTAATAAATATGGACATTTGACCTGTAATTCACAAAGTAAGTTATGATTTATCAAGCATTTAAAAGACTTTGATTATTAAGGTATGTGTCTAATAAAATTCATGCTTATAAATTCTGCTCATTTCTGTGGCAGTGAAGGAATAATGCATGATCGGCAATCTCTGTAAATAAAATCTCTGTAAAGTCAGGCTAGGTGGCGCTCTGTTCGTCATTATTTAAATACTTGCAAATTGGCAAGTTGGTCTCTTCTCCTGTGAGTGTGAGTGAGACAACATCTCATTCTGAAGAAGAGGTATGGTACTCTAAAAAACACTACTCTAGAGCATTTTGGTAATTATGTTGCACCTTTAGAGGTTCTGCAGAGATTTGGAGTCGAGGGAAGTCGTATTAGGTAGCGGACGCTTCACCTATGGCCTTTGGGTGACGAACAGCTAGAGGTTCATCGAATTGTGAAGTTATTGAACTTAGAAATTCATTTTACGTTGGAGGCCCCTGTTTTACAGTCCCCTGTTTTTTGTATTGTTCATATTTGTGGTGACTCGATTAATTTTAAGTTGCTTATCATAAGGCAGACAGCCTCAGGAAAATTATTTATCATACATTGTGATTGTGAGGTCCCTCACATTGTGCTCAGTGGTGGCCTCAGCAAGTTTCGGCTGCCTTATCAAAAATATAACAAAATCATTAATAATGTTTTTAGTAATGCCAGGGGGGGACAATTAAGTTAAGTTATTGAGTATTCCATTTCAGAGGAAGTGTTATTGTCAGTGTGTTTTTTTTCATTCATAATCGGGTCTGGTAATCGGCCCCATTCCCAATGGAAAAAAGTATATATTTTTCCAAATGGGAGCTAAAATTCCCAATGGAAGGTTTCAAACTACAAATTTAAAAAATATTATTTTATAATTTGTTTGAGACCTCGATATTATGTTCAACTCCCATCCATATAAGTTCAACCTCAGTAAATATAATACTGAAAACACTTGTATTCCCAATTTTAAAGCATTTTTTAGCAAAAATACACCAACACTAATTTCCCAATTTTAGTCAAAACGCAGCAAATTTTCCCAATCTAAAGGGACCCGGCCCCATTTCCAAAATGGTGAAAAAAACACTGAATGTTGTGATTCCTGTTGAAATAGTTAGCCCAAATGTAATAATGAGAGGATAATAATTATAAACTTTTATAATTTGAGTGGTGTTTAGGTTTCAGTCTTTAATAATTAAGCTATTAATTTCTGTAGAATTGATAGAAAAGTTGCTAGTTCTGCAAATGTCAAAGCATTTTTAATTGCCTACTCCGTGAACTGATGTTATATTTATATTGCAGCTGTATACTTACTTCTGTCATATGACATACATGTATGTGTGTTACATGTATCAAGTTTGTCCTTCAGGGTACATTTACATGTAGTTATCATATGGACTTAAGCATTTATTTACATAAGAAGGCCAATTAAGATGTGAGCTTTTATGCTAACTGAATTTTATCTTCACGATGTTCCTTATTATAGCTGCTATACTTGTTTAGTCCTTGTATTAAAAAAGAGTGTGTTCTGCTGGAATTTTCTTATTTTACACTAAATTATGTAATAAAAAAGTATATTCAAAAGAAAAAAAAGTCTCATTTTTTAAATCCTTTAGTAAACCAAGGTCCCTGAAAGGACCATTTTCAACCAATTATTACTTAAGTTAGTAACAATATCTTGCATCCACACCCAGAAAAAGTAATGGAAACTTTTATGAGAATTGCCCATAATTGATTGGTAGCTGGTAAGCAATTGGTAAAGCACATATGCCTCTGGTCCGCTTCATATCATAAACAAACTTCTGCATCTTATTTGTGACTAGTTGGCAACAAGTTGGCATTTTTTTCTGCAACTGACTTCAATATGAAACGTTGGATGACCAGCAATGACCGAAATAGGGCTGCAAACCATTAGGTAACCTTGATTGACAAATAGTAAGCTTATAACAACCTTTTATGGACTGCCAGCAAGTACAAGTACTTATGGTTGTAGATGGTGTTGAGTAAAAATGGTCTAATATTATTAACTTGTAGGCAGGCATTCAAAAATCCACTCGCCTTCAAATTCGGGTCTGAAGTTGAAGGTTGGGCCCTTCCTGTGTGGAAATATTAATCTTTTCATAATCCTGCATTTTGACGATTTCAATTGTTAAATTTTGAAATAGCTTTTTATACCCCCGGATCGAAAGATCGGGGGTATATTGTTTTTGGCCTGTCTGTCATTGTATGTGTGTGTGTGTCCCAAAACTTTAACCAAAACTTTAACCTTGGTCATAAATTTTGCAATATTCAAGATAGCAACTTGATATTTGGCATGCATGTGTATCTCATGGAGCTGCACATTTTGAGTGGTGAAAGGTCAAGGTGAAGGTCATCCTTCAAGGTCAAAGGTAAAAAAAACACATTCAAAAAGTTTAACCAAAACTTTAACCTTCTTCATAACTTTTGCAATATTGAAGATAGCAACATGATATTTGGCATGCATGTGTATCTCATGGACTTGCAAATTTTGAGTGGTGAAAGGTCAAGGTCATCCTTCAAGGTCAAAGGTCATATTTATGGCTTCAAAGCGGCGCAATAGGGGGCATTGTGTTTCTGACAAACACATCTCTTGTTAATTTAACTATGGAAGTAATAATTACTGACGCAGAAGCGAAAATTTACCTCCAACAAAAAAGGCCAGTGGCTCTTCAAAAATCCTTCAATGCCTGGTCGTAGTTTATAAGGCACTAGAAAAGACATGAAATTCTAATTTTAAAAATATTGGAAACTGCCAAATCTTTTATTAAATGCAAAGCCATTCTAATTATTGTTAATCAATTAAAAAATGATTGTAATATGTTTGTTGTTTCCTTGTAGAATTACTTTGAGAATATCAGTATGTACCTCATCATGCATGGTACACATAGTAATGATGTCAGTATAAAATGTATTGGTAATCACTACTGTTGTTAAACTGTAATTTTGCTATGATACCATTTATGAATGAAATATTCCTATGTTTGACATTCATACAAAAAAATATTTATTTAGATTTGGCCTAAAGGTGATATAATTTGTGTTGACCTGGTTAAAAGTTGAACTTATCAACATACATGGGCAAAAGTTTGCTATAGTCATTTAACTGAAATAAACTGTAGTTGATTTTTTTTTATCTTTAAAAAAAACAAACACTGGATTTAAAAACAGAATTATACATGTTTATAAATGTGAGTGATTGTTTATATATATATATATATGTATGTATATGATGAATTACATTATTATGGAATGCTTGAATATTATTTTTGATTTTACATTCTTTTTCATCCCATAATCATTATTCCGAGTGGTATAACAATAGCAATTATATTTATTTGTCTCTTATTGATTGTTAAAACAGTCTATACTAATTCAGAATAAGATTATGCTTTTGTAATTATTTTATTAATACACTTTTAGCAGGCACTGGAAAAAAAGTAGTAATAGGAAATCATTAAGAAACATAATTACATTAATAACAGTATATGACATTATTATTTGTCTTTGTGGTTAATGGGTAGTAATCAGACAACTCTAAATTACATGTAAATGCATGACGTTAAAGCACTCTTAGTCAATGGAAGCTGGCATAGTTGATTTATGAAATCATTTTCTATTTGAGTGTGTTTTTTCTGCAAGTGTTCTTTGAGTTGTTTTTTTTATTTAAGGGAATCGAAATTTCTGTTTATATTAATGGTGGGTTTCAGAAACATTTACTGTCCTTAGGTTACTACTGAAATGTAAAAACTTAAAAACAGCATTGTCAAAAATACAACATAAGTATCTTCAGAATGATCTTGTTGCTCTAAAATAATATTTTGCTTACTATCTTGGCAAAGTGCAGTGTTGGGTACTCAATTAAGTCCCTTGATTGCGGAACACAAACAGTGATTCCACTGTTTATAGTTAAGTCATCTGTCAGTGCAATAATATGGTAATTTAAAAAAAAAAGTATTTACAAAATTTACTGAAATTTTTTCTCCACAAATCATTTGCAATAATTATTGCTATTTTGTTCCTGGAGATTCCATAATGGAAGAACAATCATTCAAACCAAACTGTGAGGAAAGGTAATTGTTATAGTGCAAGATAATTGTTAGGCTAAGGCTGATGGCTTCTAAATTGATCGATTACGCACTCCAATGGCACAACTTTGGCGACCTATTGCTAGGAACAAAATATGTAAATATGCATAGAAATACTGAAAGTTCTAAACAGTTGAATGGCTTAAGTTGACCCCTGCGAAATGTTGTTCTGCAGTTCACGAATAATTCGTGAACAGTTTATGAACTGTTCGTGAACTGAGTTCATGAACTGTTCACGAATAGTTCGTGAACAGAAAATGAGCCACGTCTGTGAAAAGTTCTTGAAATTTTAGTTCATGAACTGTTCATGAACACTAATGGCATGAAGTGTTCATGAAATATTCGTGAAACCTAATGGCATGAAGTGTTCATAACCTATATATTCTTGAACCCTTATGGCATGAAGTGTTCATGAACTATTCTTGAACCCGTGTGGCATGAAGTGTTCATGAACTATTCTTGAACCATTATGGCATGAAATGTTCATGAACTATTCATGAACATCAATGGCATGAAGTGTTCTTGAACAGTTCATGAACAACACAATTCTTGAAAAATTCTTCAGGGTTTTGCTGTTCATGAACAGTTCATGAACATTTTCCTTCTATTTTTCAATGGCTCATTTTCTGTTCACGAACTGTAAGTGAATAGTTCATGAACCATAGTTCTTCAAGAGTTCATGAACTGAGGAGGCATGAAGTGTTCATGAACTATTCATGAACAAGAATTTGTCAATTTATGCAAAGGTTATCATAAGTGTTACTAAAGCTCAACAAACAGGTCAGGGTAAGAAGAAACAAGTCTTGTATTAGCACTTAACATATTGATAGCAACATATAACAATAATTTAAATATAACACTAATAACTGAGATACAAGTGGTTTGATAATACTCTTTAAATTTCATAATACAACTTTGCACTATATGTTCATGAATAATTCATGTATTGAAAAGATTATGAAGAGTCTCATTTTCAGTTCAAGAATCATTTACTAATCAATGGTTTCCCTGAAATGGTTACACTTACAGTGCCAAAGAACTTGAAATGGAACCAATGGCTGATCAGTTCAGCCGGTAATTTATTAAAGACTTACATTTTCAAATATAACATAAACCATGTGCCTTCCGTTTCAACTTCCTGTGCACACAATATTCTTTCTTTGTAAAAACAGCAATGCAATGTACATTGAGTTCTTGATATCATCTTAAACTGTTCTTGAAATAAGATGTCCTTAAAACGTTCTTAAACTTGTCTTTTAAGTCTTCCAAGAACAATGACAGATCCTTTTAAGAACATATTAGATTCTTAAAAAGTCCATCATACGTTCAAAAACATTGTGTAGACCTGTTTAAGAACATCAGAAGGAAACATGTTGTTCAAAAAAAGTTCTTAAAGTGTTCAAGAATAGTTTAAGAATAATTCAAGAACAGGAAAGGTCCTTAAAAAGTTATTGAAGTGTTCCTGAAGGCAGTTCTTGAACAGTTCTTGTACAAATGTTCTTAAAATTCTCTAGAACAGGTCAAGAACTGTAACTTACAGTGGTGAAAGTACTATGCATATTCATACTAACTTCACAGGTTTCACAAATCTACAAGATTTGTATGCTAGACATTTCAATATTACTTTAAAAAATATGTATGAAACATCTAGCACAAAGGAATTCATGAATTATTCATGATGGATCCTTAAAGTCTGTCTCAGAAAAGTCATTAGAAATACTTGTGCATGAAATGTTCATCACTAAGTATTTATGGTTAGATGAAGAACTGTTCATGAACTTTGAAATGTTCAACAATAATTCATAAACAGTTCATGAACATGTCTTAAGAACAGTTCATGTCCAAAAGTTCATGAACCAAGCTCAGGAACTTTTTCAGAACCGTTCATGAACAGTTCTTGATTGGCTTGAAGTGTTCATGAAATCATGAACAACATTTTGCCGGGGGATGCTTTGAATTCATTGTAATATAATTGTTAAAGTTGTTTCACCCAATAACCGTGTTTTCAAGAACTTTCCAAAATAGTAACAACTTTTAATAAAATCTTAGTTTTATAAATGAATTTCTTAACATTATACATATCTTTATAACTCCTGGTGGTGTGCGATGAAATTGTGTGTTCGTGTATTTTCATGTTCATAATATGATTTTCCAAGTATTTAATCCACAGAAATTGTATTCTCCACAAATCTTTTCTGTGTAATTTTCTCTTATTTTGCTTGCGGTCATTCCATAATGGAAGAACACGCTTCCAAAACAGTGTGTGTGGAAAGGCAATTTGTAGAACAGCACAGTGTCCAATAATTGGCAGACTAAAACCCTATGGCTTCTACAATGATGGATAACACACTCATTTGTAAGACATTGTAAGAAATGTGCCTGTAATTTGCTTTTTGAAATGTTAACAAAATTGTTTGTCTAGACTATTTTCTGCCCTTGACAGGTTAAAACTCCTTATGTTACAATATACACTTATCTTTAATGATATGCCATGTCATCATAATTTTGTGGGTAGTAAAAGTTGCATTTTTGTCGCATGAGCACTAAATTTTGTTGTCACAGGTTTGCATAAAACATATTTTACAAAGTGTTTTTGACATAGAATGTACTAAAAAGAACAATTAACGTTGCTATACCCTTTATGCTTTATTAATAAAACATTTATGATGAAACTTTGACGATGTAAGCCATGACTATCTGTATATTGCTGTAGATAAAGGTATTGAAATAGGGATGGAAATTATATAGAAGGTGTATCAGGCAAGCAGATCGACGCATTATCCCAAGAAATTAGGTTTCTCATGAGAACCTAGGTTCTCAGAATGAGACCTAGGTTCTCAAGCGTAAACTAAGGTTTTCAAATGAGAATCTAGGTTCTCATGAAAACCTAGGTTCTCAAGCGTAAACTAAGGTTTTCAAATGTGAACCTAGGTTCTCATGAAAACCTAGGTTCTCATGAGAACCTAGGTTCTCATGAGAAACCTGGTTTCTTAGGATTTCATAAACCTAGTTTCTCATGAGAACCTAGATTCTCATGAGAAACCTAGTTTCTTGGGATTATGCGTCAAACCGCTTGCCATTATTAACCTCCAGTTGTCTCCCATTGCTTGGTACACGCTGTCGGCATATGTGTAAAATGATAAGACATAGGCGTGTAACCGTGAATGTTACTCCCCAAGAACATTTTTTGAACAATGTTCAGACAATGCTCAGCTCAGTAATATTCAACGAAACTTGGAGGAAACTTCTTGAGGAATGAAATTAGGAAAGTAATCGGTCGACATTGGTCTGATAACATTCAGATCAAATTCAGAGCAATCGTTTATTAATAATTTGTTACAGCATTAAATGAGTTTCAGATATTCAGTTCCCTTGTTCGAGCCTCAAACGACTGTACGATACAGTTTTCTATTTTAACTATGTCTGTGATATAGTAAGCGATCATTATGGTATAATTAAAAGTTTTATCTCTATTGATAATCTGTAATAATGTATTATTCAATCGTAGGATATCGGCAACACTACAAGAACAACTTATGCACTAAAGACTGTGCAAACATATTTCAATAACTTGAGATATCTGCAAAAATAAAGTTCTTAACGGCGTGTTTTCATTCTGTCCAGCCCGTGTGTAATCATATGTGAACCCCATTGATCCTGCGCCCTGAATAATATGTGTCCTGTATTCCAAACGAGCAAGTTTACGCCATCTGACGCATAATTCTGAAATCCTAGGTTCCATGAGAACCTAGGTTCTCATGGAACCTAGGTTCTGTGGAGAACCTAGGTTCTCTGAGAACCATAGGTTCTCTGATAACCTCGGTTCTCTGAGAACCTTGGTTCTCTGAGAACCTAGGTTATCAGAGAACCCAGGTTCTCATAATGAGAACCTAGGTTCTCTGAAAACCTAGGTTCTTAGAGAACCTAGGTTCTCAGAGAACCTATAGTTCCCAAATGAAAACCACGGATATGGCAAGCAGTTTGATGCATAATCCCAAGAAACTAGGTTTTTCATGAGAACCTAGGTTCTCATTTGAAAACTTGGGTTCTTGAAGCCATGTGCAATCTTCAAGTGAGAACCTAGGTTCTTATTCTGAGAACCTAGGTTGTCATGAGAAACCTAGTTTCTTGGGATTATGTGTCGAACCGCTTGCCATATAGGTGCCCATCAGCCTTACATTTGAGGTGGACCTATTAGAATATTCTGAAGAAAAAAACAACACTTCATAATAGCATTTTATTGCAAAAAAGTATTGAAAAAAATAGGATATGTGACCACATCCAAAATATCAGCTGAAATTCTCCTTTACCATATTATTTGAGTAAAATCTATAAATTCAATATCTATCTTGTAAAAGAATGACTTAGATTTAACAACAGGTTACCTGCTTAGCATATTTACTGTGATGGTATTGACACCTTAGAAATGACTTGCAGCATATTGCCATAGACAGAGTTGTGAAATTCTCCAATACAAACCTATTGGCTCCTAATCAATATCTTATATGGCTTTCAGCGGCCATTATTGAGAAAAATTTCGCCTTTCATCAAGGTTTGCCATAGACTGTGATGGCATTTTGATGTTAGACAGTAAGATGGTCTCTTGTTTATGGTATTTTCAATGTGTTTAGTGTTTTCATTGTTTTCATTATCAGAGTGACATGCTCGCTTTATCATAATTTGTGGAAAGTTATAAGTTGCTCTTGGACATGCAATGCTTGGAATTAAGGAATAAATTTGTATTGTTTTTAAGACAATTTCACCTGCATTTTGTGCTCGTTCGACTGGTTGTTTGAATATTTATGTGACTTACACTGTGATTACACAATTGTAATAATTAATTGTGTGTAATATTTTTTTCCTCAAGCGTGTCTGTCAGCTATTTTTCATTGACATGCAATGCTTGCTTCATGGATTGACTGTTTTTTTCCCATCTGCATGCAGTGTATACCTGATACAAAAAGAGAAATGAATCAGATCAACAGATGTCTGCCGTATTGTGTATATTTATGACCACAAAAGCATGCTGTAGTCTATTGAGCCTGTATTCAGATTAGCATATACATGTGGATGTAAAAGAAATCGTGATTCATTTTTTGCGAAACAATAAATGAAGACCTGGGTGTGCATTCATAAAGCCTCTTAGACAAGTTGTAAGTTGATTAAGAATTGGATTGGATTTAAGCTATATTGTTTTTGAATTTGGTTTCTTAAAAATCTGGAGTCAGTTTAAAGTAGCGCTATCAAGTGAGTTACAACTAGTATTGGTTTAGTCTGTTGTGAATCTTCAGAGCTAACATTTCCATGCAAGAATATACATTTTTTTCTATAGTCTTTCATTTATTTGCATTACTTTGCTAAAAGTATATTTTTTTGCCTTGCACCTTATGCATAATTTCAAATATAAGTTTGTTGAAGTTGTGACAACAAAGTACCTTCAACAAAGCATTTTATATGTTCTATAAGTTGTTACAGCAATGTATCTTTAGCAAAGCATTGTATAAGTTCTTAAAGGTGTAACAGCAAAGAACCTTGGGCTTAAAATTGTATGAGTTATCTAAGTAATTACAGCAAAGCACCCTAAGCTTAACATTGGATTAGTTCTCGGTTATTACAGAAAAGCACTAGAAGCAAACATTTCACTAGTTCTTAAAGTTTGAAACACCAATATACCCATATCAAATTATTTTTGAGTTCTTAAAATTGTTACAGCAGAGCACCCTTAGTAAACATTTTTTGAGTTCTTAACATTGTTACAGCTAAGAACCCTTAGCAAAACATTGCATGATTTCTTAAAGTTGTCTCAGCAAAGTAACCTTAGCAAACAAGTTGATTAGTTCTTAAAGTTGTAACAGCAAAGCACCCTTACAAATTATTAAAATGACACAATAAATGCTAGATTCCTGTCAATGCTGTACTTCGTTTTGAACACTTAATTCTAATACTTTGACCTAAGGTTTTCAAATCCTACTGATGTCAGGAAATGGACTCAAGAGCGTTTCAATAAGCAATTGAGATTTTCTTACAGAACTTTTTGAATCGGACCCCTGGATAGTATTAGGCACATGCAACATATTGCACTACTGTGATTTATGTGTGACTCATGCAGATAAGTGGTGAAAGGATGTATTGATTTCAATAATAAAACTGCTTGTAATTGGCTGTTATGCAAATTCTTGGAATTATTCACAGTGCAGTGTAGCCTCCTTATCTTGCTGCAGAATGCATCACCTTGGAGGTAAGTATTTTTCATGGGGATGATTTGCTTTAAATGACAGCAGCTTGAATTTATTAGAAACTACTTTGGAAAACTCCATTGTTTGCACAATAAAGACTAGAAATGGCGCGGCAGAGGCCGACGCGTATCCCCACGCCGAATGTTTGACCTAGGTGTGCCCCAGGGTTGGTAATGGGGCCATGCATAGCTGAGATTGACCGTATTGTCATAAGAGAAGTTCATCATCAATTAGAAGTGAATTGGTGTAGAAATGAAGAAGTTATAGTAAAAGGCAATTTTGGGTGGGTGTGACATATGTGGGCAGGGCGCCCCAGGGTTGGTAATGGGGCCATGCATAGTTGAGATTGACCGTATTGTCATAAGAGAGGTTCAGTATCAATTTGAAGTGAATCGGTGTAGAAATGAAGAAATTATAGTAAAAGGCAATTTTGGGTGGGTGTGGTCTATGTGGGCGGGGCGCCCCAGGGTTGGTAATGGGGCCATGCATAGTTGAGATTGACTGTATTGTCATAAGAGAAGTTCAATATCAATTTGAAGTGAATCGGTGTAGAAATGAAGAAATTATAGTAAAGGCAATTTTGGGTGGGTGTGGTCTATGTGGGCGGGGCCCCAGGGTTGGTTATGGGAACATGCATAGTTGAGATTGACCCTAATGTCATAAGAGAAGTTCAGTATCAATTTGAAGTGAATCCGTGTAGAAATGAAAAAATTATAGTAAATGGAATTTTTTGGTGGGTGTGGCCTATGTGGGCGGGCGCCCCAGGGTTGGGATTGGGGCCATGCATAGTTGAGATTGACCCTAATGTCATAACAAAAGTTCAGTATCAATTTGAAGTGAATCCGTGTAGAAATGAAAAAATTATAGTAAATGGAAATTTTTGGTGGGTGTGGCCTATGTGGGCGGGGCGCCCCAGGGTTGGGAATGGGGCCATGCATGGTTGAGATTGACCGTATTGTCATAGGTGAGGTCCAGTATCAATTTGAAGTGAATCGGTGTAGAAATAAAGAAGTAAATGTAAAATAACCTAAAAAAATGAGTGATAATTTCTGACGCGGCCCCACCCCAACCCCTATAACTTTTGACCCAGGGGTCAGATCAAAATTCCAAATAGTGCAGGGTCGCACATATGCTCATAGCTACCATGTGTGTAAATTTCAAGGTTCTAGTGCTTTTAGTGTAGGAGGAGATAGTGGCCAGGACGGACGGACAGACGGACGGACAGACGGACGGACGGCGGAGATCACCACAATATCCCCACCTTTTTTTCAAAAAGCGTGGGGATAATAAGTGTTTGGAAAAAAACATGGTTTTCGTCAATATGATAATAGCAGTTTTTTTATAAAATGGATGTCCTCATTTTGTATTTCTGAAAAGTTGTTTAAGAGCAATATACACATGTATCGTCTTTAAAAGGAGCAATAAATAAATCAAGTAAATTCAGAATGAGAACATTGTAAAGGTAAATTCTGAAACTATCTCAGGAGTGACTTTACAAGCCAATAGGTTTTGATACAATCCATTGAAAATAAGTACGTATAAAATATAATTTCTGAAAAATGGAAGCATACATGCCAGACATCCCGAACTTAGTGGAAAGGCCCGCTTTTGGGATGTTTGTCCCAGCATCTTGATATGAGACTATTTGTCCCGACATTCAAAAAAAACACATGGTAGTTCTGTATATAAAAGCTCCGTCTGTCTTAAATTTACCATTGCTTATCCCTTTATTGCCCCCAGGCGCTATTAACAAACCATTTCTACTACTCGAGTGCACCAGTGTTGTTTTTGATACCTATCAGTGAGATATCTGCAAATTCGCTAATTGCTAGCGATAGATACATTGTAGTGAATTAAAAACCGACAGCTTTTGTATTTCATGGCCCAATCAAGTTCAAAATTCCTATTACACAGTTTTATGTGTATTATACCACCTGAGGCAAAAAAACATGTTAAAACACCAATTTTGTATATTGAACAAATTGATTGTTGACTGCATGATACACATTGAAGTTTTAAATAAATTTACTTCCATTTGCGACTGATTCTCAGAAAATAGATTGTACATATTGCAATCTAAATTTAGCGTTTATTGATGATTGGTTGATTAAAATACAGTGCTCGACGTGCGTACATCGCGTTACATGATTTACACATGTTAAATTGGGGCGTCTGTTACGATTGGATGTCAAAACGAGGCATGCCCCACATTTATCTTTATGGAGTCACATAGTGCACATGTGTGTTAACTTCCGGAAAATGGAGCACGTTTGTGTTCATGAAATTCTTAAACATATTAATGGTCCATATTGGGACAAAAATGATGAGGTTTTGTAAGTTATTTACTGATTACTGACTACAATAAAGATGGCATGATTGATTGTTTTAGCTGTCCAGCTTTTGCACAAATGTTTCACCATTTTTATAGAATGTCCCGATTTGTACCTGAGCAATTCTTGCATGTATGAGGTCAGTCAGTAAATTCAGGTACATGAATGTAGAAACATGGATGGAACAATCTGATATTTTCATACTTGTCTGTTGTATGTATGTTGTTGGCCATTTGTTCATACTGTACTCAAATATAGTTGCTTCATTTCATATACAGTCCAACCCCTCTTAAGCAGCCAGTCAAGGGAAACAGCCAAATTGGCTGCTTAAGCGGGGTGGCCTCTTAAGAGGAGGTTGGGTCATAGGGAGTCTGGAGTTGATGAGTGCATGGCCAACTGTTCAAGTTGTGTATAAACAAAATGGTAAATATGTGTACATGTACTAAACAATGTATAGACTTAAAAATAATTGTATTTCTTCCTTTCTAAAATCAGCTATAAAACAACATTTTAATTCAAAAAAATATTTTATTCATCTTTCTAATCATCATCAATATCATCATCATCAGAATCAAGTCAATGAAAAATAATCATTCTCATGATTCATTGTTTACACAATGCGCATTGTATGGCCCCAATGCACTTAAGATGGGAACAGTGGTGAATCAGTTATGCGTGAATAACTCCCGTGTCACTATCAATCGATAATTTAATTAGTTTATTGCAGTTTTATGGCTTTGTAATACCTACCGCAAGAATTGGTCCCCGACAGTGATCTCCTCCACGATAAAATCGTGGCCAGTTACTTAAGAGACTGATAATAGCAACCGGGTGTAATCCTCCTGGTAATGGTGCTTTTCATGCATAATATTATAAAAAGTTTTTTCGCCTCGTAAAGGGTTTTATCAAAATTAATATTGAAATCATTGTAAATATAAAACAAATTTAAATGTTTTGTTAAATTCCCAAATGAGAATAATACATTTGTAATCCGAAACACACTCCTGATTGTTTTATGTTAACGAGGCGTTTACAAGTTCTAGCATCAAAAAAGTCCTCATGTATTTCCTTTGTTCCGACAAAAGCGCGTGGAAATTATGCACCAATGTAAAATGTCACGCCATACCCGTGGAAAGCGTGGGTGTATTGATTATTGGATAAAAACTTTATAGCACAGAGAGCATGTAGATCAGTTGATTTCGGTTAAATGTTTCGTTGTTCTTTTTAACTTTTAATTAGCCGATAATTGTCATAAATGTGTGCTTGAAATAGTATGATTCAACAGCTACAAATGATAAATTAAGAATCTCTTTTACAGTTATAATAGGTGATATTCGCACGTGCGGAAACAAAAAGAGCAAACGGTCGAATATTGCTTTTAACCCGATAACTTGATAATCCGCCGCTAATTAATTGCAATTTGCAAACTGGCTGTCAAAATGTTTATCACATTTAAATTCTGTCAACTACCCCTGTTCACTATGTTCAGTGTGTAAATGTTTTTGCTGGACTGGTAAAAATTTCAGTGGTCTAAAGGGCTCAACAAATCAAATCTCAAAATTAAGGTCATTGGCCTTTGAAATCTCGTTCACTACTACCAACATGTGAGCATGCAGGTCATTGTTAAGAATTGTAACAATGTAAACTACTAGTACTGCTGATTGATTTCACACTTACAGACAGAAACAGTATGAATGATTTATATGGATTCACAGAACAGTATGCATTATTTATATGGGTTGATTTACTTGAGATTTGTTTAAACAATTTTAAACGCCAGTCCACAAATTTTCTATAAACAACTTTTGTTTTGCAGTTGTCAGCAAAAAATACAAAACGGCATTAATATTGGTCAAATATGAATGATATTATTTTTCAATTAATAGTTTGTTTGAATAAAATAAGACGAGATGAAATTCGCGTAAATGGAGTAAGAATATAACTATTGTACCAAGCACACAGTTAAGTATATACAGTCGAAACCCAATGGCTCGATCTCGTTGGGACTTGCAACAAAAGTTCGAGCCATCCAGAATTCAAGCCATCCGATTTCTATTAAACTTTTGTTTATTAATATTTTCACCGCCAGTTGAAGAGTACACATATTGCTTAAACTCTGCACTACTTCGTACTACTTTCTGCTTTTGTATTAATAAGAACCAAATATATACTTAATACTCTAATACTTTATGTACTAATATTTTATTTTGTTTAATGTCATCTTTTACTCAAATCAATTAACGATTGACTCGATGACATGTTTGCAACCAGTGTTATATCAACTAGTGCGTGCCTTTAATCTAGCTGTCCTAATAGATTAACGGTTTATGCGACCCGAAGCGAGATAGAGCCATCCGACAAAAAGATCGCGTGAAAAGTGTGACCGGGACTGTGAAAACAGATTGAGCCATCTGATAATTTGAGCCTCGCGAATTCGAGCCATCCGACAAAATTTAATATGAATATATAGCAATAACAAATCGGTGCTTTGATGAGAGTTCGAGCCAACCAAAAATTCGAGCCAAGCGAGTTTGAGCCATCTGGTTTCCACTGTATTTGATTCCCCATCAAGCACTTTCAAACATGAACAATTGATTAAAGTATTTCTCATAAATGAAAATAGTTCATTTTGAGTTAATTAAATATCATTGACTTTCATTTCAAATACTGCCCTTTAAGCACGAGTTGTTGGTACATACAGTACAGCCAATGCGGAACAAACATATTTCGTGATCCGCGGCGGCAAGGCGCAACAGTTTGATGCCGAGTCGGCCGTTGAAGCCGCATCAGTATGCGGCGGCAGGTTGCATTTCGCCGCGAAGCTTAGCATCTGTCCGCCGAGACATGCCGAGGCAAAACGCGATCCGCGACATGATGCAGAGTTGATGCGCATCTTCAAATCAAAATCTTTTAAAAATGATTAGTTAGTCCAAGAAATTTAAAAGAACAATTATAATAATATTTAAAATCATAATTAATTTAATGTGTGCTGATTCAAAATAGATAAACAAGTTAATAAAAAAAGCATGCTGTTGTTTTGTTTTTAGTGATTGCATTCCCGTTTCTAAAGAAATTGCTGTCATCGGATAAAAATAATTATTATTTTAAAAGAATGCAAATAAAAAAAATCAAATTTATAAAAACAAAATACGATTATCACGGGCATGTATAAATAAAATTCCAATAATCATTTGCCATCGTCATTTTAGAATCAACTAAAGTACTTTAAGTTACTTTGTGTGCGTTTATTGCGCCGTATGATTATTGTCTTTATATTAAACGATCAACAAACATATTTGTTTTGGGTTTAATTTTTATGACAACATGTATTAGCATATACACAATGTCACGTCATTATCTTTTGGCACATACGAGTGGTCAAGACTCCAGCAGGTGGTTGATTTATAATTGCTTGTTGTTTTTGCTATAATATTTTAGCTGAGACAATTAGCAGTTTGAAGCCACATCAATAACCAACACTTAATTTTTGATTTGTTAATTATCAGCTTATTATAACTATTGTTTGACTATGGGTATATAAAGTAGTTTCATTTTGTTTATATTATACAGTTGATATCGCTAATCATTACCCGATAATCCCGTATATTCCAGTTTTAAAGCAAATTCCGGTAAATATTTACGATAAATGTGCTCAAGACACACACACATTCTTAAGTAAGGCATTTCACACCTAATTAACTGGCAATTATTCGAGGATGCTTTCTCGTCTGGTCGGTGCTAAAAAAAATCGAGTTGTGAAAACAGTGCAATCAAGCAGACAAAAGACGCTCGATAAGGTGTGAAGTTAGGTCCAGTTTGAGAAACACTTCAAATTGTCATTCTTTGAGAAGCATATCAAAGCAACACAGTTTTAATGATAATTGAATAATTACCAGCAATCGATAATTATCGCGAAACGTCTTCCGTAATCAGTTCCGGGAAGCTAATGGGTTGTGACAATCTTCAATCCTTGACTTTGCGCAACACAAGTCTGACTTATGTACATAAAATGCAAAGTGTGTAGTGATTATGTTGTTTTTATGCCCCCATTTCGAAGAAAAGGGGGTATATAGTTTTCGCACTGTCCGTCGGTCGGTCGGTCAGTCGGTTGGTCACACTTTGTGTCCGCTCTCTAATTCATATAGTTTTCATCCGATCTTTACCAAACTTGGTCAGAAGTTGTATCCAGACAATATCTAGATCAAGTTTGAATATGGGTCACGGGGTCTCTTAGTGCATTTCAAGGATTTTGCATGGTGTCCGTTCTCTAATTGAAGTAGTTTTCATCTGATCTTTACCAAACTTGGTCAGAAGTTGTATTAAGACAATATCTAGGTCAAGTTCGAATATGGGTCATGCCGGGTCAAAAACTAGGTCACGGGGTCACTTAGTGCATTTCAAGGATTAAGCATGTTGTCCGCTCTCTAGTTTATGCGGCTTTCTGATTTATTTTGATATTCTTAGACATTTTTATGCCCCCGAAGGAGGGAATATAGTGATCAGACTGTCAGTTTGTCTGTCCGTCCGTCTGTCCGTCACACTTTGCGTTTAGATTTCGAAAAATGCTCATAACTTCTATGTCGCTTCAGATAGCAATTTCATATTTGGCATGCATGTGTATATGGACAAGGCCTTTCCATACGCACACAAATTTTGACCCCTGTGACCTTGACCTTGACCTTAGGGTCCGCATTTTGGTTTGAAATCTGCGTTTAGGATTTGAAAAAAGCTAATAACTTCTACCAAGCATTTACACAGTTATACTTTTATGTAGTGACAAAGTTTCAGTTGGGGGCATCCGTGTCCTGTGGACACATTTCTTGTTAGTGTATTTTTTTTCATGCGCATGTACGTACCTTGTGTGCTTTAAAAAAAATAATAACGCTACATGTACAGTGAATATTGATATGATATTTTTGATTATATATATATGTTTTGTGAGTATGTTGAAATAATTAAATGAATTTACGATCATCTTAATTGTTTTGTTTATTATACTGTAACCTTAAGCGATTTTTACACAAAGCCTTTTCTTTCTCTAGCACCGTCTTGAATGTAAATAAAGCGTTTGCAGTCAGAATTTAGCGTTATCAACCGAGACAGTGAAAACAAATAATACCATGTATTACTCGAAACCTGCGATTACTCGAGCATCGATGTCGATCCCGTGCTTCCTCGAGTTATCGCAGTTTTACTGTACTTAATTTCTGGCCTAAGCATAGCCGCGGATTATGTTTGTTCCACGTTGGCTGTACTGTAGGTGCATTAAGATACATAATATCTGGTTTTGCCGTTAAAGGCATATGCAAAATTGTCACCAAATGGCTCTAATATTTGGGCCTTATAAATTTGCCCCTAAAAATGGACAAGTAAACAGCGATAATAGAAACTTAGTAGCAAAAATTAAAACAACAGCAACACAAACTGTCATAATGGCAGTGTTAACTGACAACTTGTAGTAACAACAGCAACAATAACTCAAGTTACCTCTATTACAGAAGTTAAAAAAACTCCTTTTAAAAACAAAAACCAGTTGTTTGTTTTGAAAATCGCATCCACGCCAATAATGGTCTGCAGCGCAGAAGAGTATACTTTACATAACATTTTGTGCCTTATGAAAATAGTTCACTGCGTGTTCCGTTATAATCGGGTAGCACAGCTCTCCTTAAAGGTCACAGGGGCAGGTAAGCCAATAGATGCATTCGCCAAGAGGCTGCCGGACTTCTAAATGAACTCTGAAATACACACATACACGTGCTTAGCTGAGGCTATTAATTAGCAACCTAAATAATAGCCGATGCCTAATAAGATTGAGAGAAAAATGGGAAAAAAAACAACTATTTTACTGAGCGTCAATAGAACCATTATTTCATTGTGTAAATAAAAAAAAAAATTAAAAGATAAAGGTTGTATTTTTATATGCATATATTAATTCTATTTAATTATTGTTTCATAATGATAAGTAAAATGCTGTTAATTGAGAAAAATGGTGCCAATCGGAAATAATTTATCCATATTTGCTTCAACTTAACAGTAATCAACAAAAAGGTTTGTTTAGATCATTTTTAGCTTGGCTGTTTTCGGAGAAAACCCGAGGTATTGCCATAGCTAGCTCGTCGTGTTGTGTCATGTCGTGTCCGCCGTTGTGTCATCCGCGTCATGCTTAAACCTTAACATTTTGTCAAGGTTTTGAACATTGGCTCTAAAATCAAATTGCTTCCACCTACAACTTTGAAACTTCATATGTAGCTGCACCTTGATGAGTTCTACACGCCGAACCCATATTTGGGTCACTAGGTCAAAGGTCAAGGTCTATGTGACCTCTAAAAAAAAATAATATTCTGACAAGCTTTCATTTCTTCAAAAATGCACCCGCAGCCGAGCATGGCACCCGTTATGCGGTGCTCTTGTTTATTATTATTGTGTTTGATATATGTTTAAATAATACTAAGCATTTTGATTTGGTACTTTGTCACTAAATCGTTCGGGGAAGATATTATGGACTATCTATAAATGTTGATAACACAGTATTGCTTTTAAGATGAGAAAACAAAAATTACTGAAATAATATAGTGTCATGATAAGACAGAAATTATTTCATAATCTAGCCACAAATGTTGCGCTTCGGTGGCAATTTGCAGTGTTTCTCCAAGGATGACAATTTGCAGTGGTTCTCAAACTGCAACTAACTTCACACCTAATCGAGCATCTTTTGTCTGCTTGATTGCGCTGTTTTCACAACTCGAATATTTTTACCACCGACCAGACGAGAAAGTGTCCTCGAATAATTGCCAGTTAATTAGGTGTGAAATGCCTTTTAGGGATCGGCACACATCCTTGAATTATCGAAAATCGCATGTTTGAGTTATTGCCCGTATTTTTATCTTGATATTAAAGGAAAATGCTAGGGACTTCCTTTAATGCTCGATCAATCAACAGTTTTCGAGAAAACGCCAGCTCGAGTTATTGCAATTCTACTGTACTATAACTTGGTGACCACCATTAACAAAATTAATTAAACTAATTTTCTATATATCAGTGACAATGGTATTTATTTTGGAGACAGAAATAAACCAGAACTCACAGTCCATGATATTTCAAATGAACCTTTGCATGCACTGGCATGTGGTAATAAATAAAGAAATTAATTTCCAATTTACATGTCAGCTACAATTGATTTTCCTTTAAAATGTAAAACAGTAGTAATGGACAACAACAACAGTTTTAGCAAAGCCTTTTTTTGCAATAGTGGAACCAAACAACAGCAAAACATTACTGATGACAGAACAAGGACACTTACAGCAGTAATTGCATGAATAGAACAATTGCAACTAGAAATGGCGCGGCAGAGGCCAACGCGTATCCCCCTGCCGCATGTTTGACCTAGGGGCGCCCCTGAGGGTTGGTTATGGGGCCATGCATAGTTGAGATTGACTGTATTGTCATAAGAGAGATTCAGTATCAATTGGAAGACAATCAGTGTAGAAATGAAGAAATTATAGTAAAATTACCTAAAAAAATGAGTAAAAATCTCTGACCCGGCCACACCCCAACACCCATAACTTTTGGCCCAGGGGTCAGATCAAAATTCCAAATAGTGCAGGGTCACACATATGCTCATAGCTACCATGTGTGTACGTTTCAAGGTTCTAGCGCTTATAGTGTAGGAGGAGATAGTGTCCAGGACGGACAGACAGACAGGCGGACAGACAAGATAACCACAATATCCCCACGCTTTTCAAAATATAATAAAAATAAAAAACAAAACATAATCGTCAATAATTTCCCATTTTATTCAGGATTTATTTTTTATTTTTATGGCCTTTGTATCAGTTTGTGAAAAATATATAAGCAAACAAATTCCCTTTTTGTTTTGCAAACAGTTAAAACATGAAGGGAAACCATTTGTCATAAACACCAATATAAACTCGAACATCAATTGCTCTGAGACTTTGCTTTGCTAAGTCTGTCAACTAAAAATGGTAATGCAACTTACAGCATCAGTAGATGCGACAGAAATAAATAACATATAAGATATAACACATAAGAAAAAACTATGAGCATAAAAAACTCTTTACAGCTACAACAACAGTATGAGCAACACCACCAGCAACACCATCATCCACAGTGAGAGTATCAACAGCATCAACAGAAAAATAAATACCAACAATCACCATAATCACCAGCAAACAACCTCACCAAAAACAAACAACACAACCAGCAATAAACAACATAATTTAACAGCATTATTAGCAACAAACAACATTTTCACTAGTAATTAACATCACCACCAGCAAACAATATCAAACGCAGCAGCTTTATCAGCAGCAGCAACAACTTAATCAGCAGCAGCAAACACTTTATTAGCAGCAGCAACAATGTTATCAGCAGCAGCAACAACATCATCACCTATAGCAATAACATCATCAGCAGCAACAGCATTATCAGCAGTAGCAATCTTACTTCAGTTGTTACTGTTAATTAATGGCGCTATCTCAATCCGATAATTGCAGTAACGAGTTGATATTGTGTGTTAATTTTGGAGATGTATAGAAACCAGAACTGTCCAGGCTATTGTTAATTTAAACATTGCCACAGGCATGTGTCTATATGGAAATTAATGTCCTTTAAGACACCAACAAGGATTGATTTTCCAACAAAAAAACGCACCAGTTACTGCTGCAGCATTACAACCACAGAAATAAAATCACAAGCACCTGTGGAAACTAACCTTGACAATTGTGACATTATTGCTGATATATTAATAGCAACAACAACATCACAAGCTGGTATGGAAAATGATGTTGTTCTCAACAATAACAACAAAAAACGCTTTCCATCAACAGTGAAAGCAACGCCAACAACCATACAAGCAACATTCATGCCACATTAGCAACAATAGCAGCATCAGCAGAACATCAGCAGCAGCAACAGCAACACCACCATCAACAGCACTAGTAATTTTAATAACTAAAAAATTCAGGAACCAGGGCTTTTTATCCTTCTTAGAGAAAGGCCCTAATTAAAAAATTTTGAAATGATCGCAACTTAAAATTTCACAATTTAAAGAAGTTTGTGACTCAAATTTTTACAATAAACAAGTGTGTGACTCAACAGCAGCAACAATTAATAAAAACACCAACTTATAACAACATTCATCAGCATTAAACTTAAGGATAAAACAGCAAAACAATAAAAAAAACCAACTAAAACCACCACCACCGGCACAAAATCTTCTATTTAAAAAGAGTGCTGTATTAGAAGAACACAGCAAAATAAAATAATATGACATTAGTTTAGAGACAAAAAAGAAAGTATTACTATAATCTCAGACGTTGGAATTGACGCTGTCTTTCTGGAATTGACCCTGTCTTTCGGAATTTACTCTGTCTTTTGGAATTTAGTTCTGTACAAGTTAATTTCCTCTTTGACATCAACAACAATTGATTTTCCTACTATCCAGTAGGATCCAATATCATAAAAAAAACACTTCATCATTATAAAAAAGTATTAACGAGGAGAATGCTAAGGTATGATTAATGCATGGCTTGCTTTGATTTGTCATCTGTTAGAAATGAAGCCAGAAATATAGAGAATAATAGGCTAGTCTTAATGTGTTCTTAAGTTTATCCGACCAAGCGAAGAAAGGTTTACCCGGGGAGGCCTGTTTAGATCTATATGTAGACCAATTTATTCAAATTTAATTGTTGAATTATATTGTTTTACTTACATCCAACATTGATTTAAACAAAATGCTTAATCACATATTTACTGAAAAAAAGTAGTATGTCATGAGGTTGTCCGCCAATCCTTGACTGCCATGAACAGCCCAAGTTTTCACTACAATTACCCAGAGTTTCAGCTATTAAATCCTTTAGCTTTTTTTATTATGCAGATTTTTATTATGATTGTAGCAGTTTTTTAGCTTGTCTGTTTAACCCGAGGTATTGTCATAGCCAGCTGCTCACGTTGTCCGCCGTCTGCGTCATGCTAAGACCTTAACATTTTCTCTAAAATCAAAGTGCTTCCACCTACAACTTTGAAACTTCATATGTAGATGCACCTTGATGAGTTCTACATGCCACACCCATTTTGGGATCACTAGGTCAAAGGTCAAGGTCACTATGACCTCTAAAGAAAAAAATATATAAAAAAATCTGACAAGCTTTCATTTATTCAAAACTGCACCCGCAGCTGATCGTTGGCACCCGTTATGCGGTGCTCTTGTTTATATCTGGAATGGTAAATAGGTCCTTGATTGTTATATAATAAAATAAACTCCACACTTTTGAAATGCAAGGCCTCAGTATCTATTTTTGCTTGTCTCTTCAGATTTTGCTGTGGCTTTATGAGCCGTTCATTGATAGAAACTTTCTTTGAGATCAATAGCACTTTGATAGCATTAAGGGTTTCCCTATTTTCCAACTTTAATGCCTGATTATAATCACAAACCTTTTTTCTCACTTATACATTACTCAGGTAATTAGATTGTGACAATACTGCGAAGGATGTGTCACTTAACTTTAGTTCTGTAAATATAAAAAAAAAATTGGTTTAGTCATCACATCTGCCATTAAAAAATTCAAAATTATTCTGTGTTTCAATAATGTTAATAATTTCTACACTTTATCTGGTACCAAATGTTTACTTAATAAGGAAAGGTCTGACTTCTACAAAATCTCCTATGGTAACACTGGTTTAACACTGCAAAACAACATTAAATTGTGTTATATACATATAATTTTAACGAATTAGCATCTACATGTTTTTCCGTCCGGTGCATTCTTATTGTGTTGTGTATACAAACAAAGATTATTTTTCTGAGTTTATTGATTGGTATGTCATTATAAGCTCTATATACTGTATAGTTTTGTTTTTAAATTGCCCATAAACACATTTGTATGATTGCCCAGACAGGCTATATGAATTTTGAAAGCATGCCAGGTAAAGTGGTAGCACACTGCTTTGTTATCCCCCGCCATAGCGGAGGAATATTGTTTGGCGTTGTCCGTCCATACGTCCTTCCGTCCATACACATCAAAGGTCACACATTTGTAGAAATATTTATTCCCCACTTCAAAGAAGAGGGGGTATATTGTTTTGCACATGTCTGTCGGTCCGTCCGTCCACCAGATGGTTACCGGATGACAACTCAAGAACTCTTAGGCCTAGGATCATGAAACTTCATAGGTACATTGATCATGACTGGCAGATGACCCCTATAGATTTTCAGGTTACTAGGTCAAAGGTCAAGGTCACAGTGACAAAAAACATGTTCACACAATGGCTGTCACTACAACGGAGAGCCCATATGGGGGGCATGCATGTTTTACGAACAGCCCTTGTTAAGTGAGAATCATAATTGATAACTTAGCAGGCCCTATAAATGTAACATGTAATACTATTTGGCTCTCTTATGTAAGTAAAGGGACCTTTTCACAGATTTTGGCTTGTATTGAAGTTTGTCATTAAGTGCTTTTTATTGATAAATGTAAATATTCAATCTAAAAAGCTCCAGTAAAAAAAACAAGAATAAAATTAAAGAAAAAAAAGTAACCCTCAACTGGGCTTGAGCCAATGACTTCCGGTGTAAAGGTCTATCGCTTAGACCACTCCGCTATCCGTGCTCATACAATGAGTGACGTTATTATACTTTATATAAGCAATGTTCCTAGTATCACAAAATATAACCACAACAACAGAACTCTCCAAATTATTCAATTGTTTTGCGTTGCAACGCATTATAATTTTCCGGTTTTTAAATCGTCAAAAGATGCCTATAATAGACATTTTAGAGCTTGGTTCAGTATAACTGTTGTCTCACAAAAATCATAACTACAACAAAAATTTTCGAATCTGAAACACTTTTTTAGCTCACCTGAGCAATAGCTCGGGGTGAGCTATTGTGATCACTCAGCGTCCGGCGTCTGTCCGTCCGTCTGTCTGTCTGTAAACAATTTGTAAACATCTTCTTCTACTAAACCATTGAGCCAATTTCAACTAAATTTCATGTGGAGCATCCCTAGGTCATGGGACAAAAGAATTGTTAAAAAAAATTTGCTCACATAACCAAGATGGCCGCCATGACCATATATGGTAAAAACCTTAAAAAATCTTCTTGTCAGAAACCGCTCATCAGATTTTCAAAAAATTTCACAGGGATGACCTTTAGGGGCTCCCCTGAAAAAGTTGTTCAAAGAAATTTGATTCGTCAAAAAACATTGCCGCAGGAGCTCGTTGAACTTTGCATGTTTATTCGTTTTTGCCTATTTTGTGAAAACTTTCAAAAATCTTCCACATTTTTTGTCCGATCCTTTCCAAATTTGCACAGTGTTTTTATATCAATGAGGACACGAACCCTACAAAAAATGAGCATTATTGGTCCATGAAGTACAGAATTACCTCCCCTTGAATTGAGAAAATGGTGTTTATGCAATAAAGTCCAAATTTTTCATCCAATTCTTTCCAAACTTGTAAGGATTTAGCATGGTTCAAACAAGGGAAACAACTACGGTTTATGCATGTTCTTTTTATTACAGATTTGCCTCCCTTTAATTCATTCAAAATCTCATTTTACAGCAGAGATTCCAAATCTGACCTGTAAATGAGCCCCATATTTACTGCCAGTGCTAGCCCGTCTGTAGATTTGCCGTGGAATCATATGGAATTCTATGGAAATCGTTAGATGGAATTCCGTGGAGTATTGGCACTAACTTTCCATCCGATTCCATGCAATCAATGGAAAAGTGAAAAAAAACAGAAGGGGGACTTGATATGGGATGGAATTCCATAAAATGCCGTGGAAATCCATAGAATTCCGTGGCATTCCATATAATGCCGTGGAATTCTATAGAATGCCGTGGAATTCCATAGAATGCCGTGGAATTCCATAGAACGCAGTGGAATTCCATAGAACGCCGTGGAATTCCATAGAACGCCGTGGAATTCCATAGAACGCCGTGGAATTCCATAGAATGCCGTGGAATTCCATAGAATGCCGTGGAATTCCATAGAATGCCGTGGAATTCCGTGAAAAGCTATGGAATTTAATAAAAAGCTGGAATAAAATAGAAAAAAAAACAGATTATATATTAAAGGCATTTTATTGATTTTGAAACACAAATGTGAATGTAACTAAAGGTTTCATCATAGAAGTTAAACAAGAACAAGATCTGGCATCAATCATTAACCACACACATGCAGTCACAGTACATATTCAAAAATGAGTGGTTTTACATTTTCATAAAGTACCAACTCTTTTAACCACAGGCATGCATGCACACATTCAAAAACACATCCATAAACATGCACGCATATACAGGTGAGAAAAGAAAAACTTATAAAAGGCACAATATAAAACATAGAAGTAGAATTTTACATTTCTAGTATGACAAGTATACTTCCTTATTCACATACAGTACAGCCAAAGCGGAACAAACGTATTTCGCGATCCGCAGCGGCAAGGCGAAACGAGTCGATGCCGCGTCAGTCGTTGAAGCCGCGTCAGTATGCGGCGGCAAGTCGCATTTCGCAGCGAAACTTCGCATCTGTCCGCCGAGGCATGCCGCTATCCGCGACATGATGCCGAGTCGATGCGCATCATGAAATAAAAAATCTTTTTAAAATTATTAGTTACATGCAGTTATCAAATTTTGAAAGAACATTTATAATAATAATTAAAATCATAATAAATTTATTGTGCCCGGATTGTATTAGCATATACTTGTAAGCATAGTTAATGTGTCTGGCCAATTAAGTTTGTTTCTCACCCGTAGTGTATGTATTTCACACATAAACAAGGTCACGTAATTATGTTTTCGCACATACAAGTGGTCAAGGCTCCAGCATATGGTGGATTTATAAATTAATTGCGTGTTGATTTTGCTATTAAATTTAAGCTGAGAAAATTAGCAGTTTGAAGCCACATCAATAATCAAGACGGTGATGACGTATTTGTTGTTTTGTTAATTATCAGCTTATTATAACTATTGTTTGAATGTGCGTATATAAACACGTTTTATTTTGTTCATATTATACAGTTAATATCGCTACTCTTACCCGATAATCCCGTATATTCCAGTTTAAAAGCAAATGCTGGTAAATATTTACGATACACAAACATTCTCGTTATTTCCTTAAGTATCAAATACATTTTGGCATTTGTTACTATTTATAAAGATGATGAAATAACATCTAATCGGGGCGGGTTTTTTCCACTGAACACGCGATTTACGCCTGACGTGATGTTCATGTATTTATACAACACAAAATACACCCAAACTTTCCAAACGGCGTTCTACATGTCTGCATAATTTTTGCGCGCTTTTTATGAAACAAAGGATATTTTAGCACTGTTTATTTGACGCTAGAATTTGTCAAAGGTCGCGTTAGCATTAAAATTCGGAAGTGTGTTTCGGATTACAAATTTAATAATGATATTCGAACGAAACATTAACAGTTGCGCGTAATTAATTCTACGCTACACATACATGTATGTACATGTATGTGGATATCTTTTCACTCGATCCGCCGCGTACGTATGCGGCGGATTTACTCCGCGAAAGTACGCGAGGTTAACACTGATTCGGCGTCGTTGCGCGGATCGATGCCGAGTGCCACGGCGATACGCCGCGTGAACACACGATTCGGCCGCCGCGTACTAATAATCTGGCCGTGGCGTAGCCGCGGATTATGTTTGTGCCGCGTTAGCTGTACTGTATGTTCATAAACACACAATTACATGCACACACACATCACGCACAACTGTTCTAGAGTTTTTTTTCTCATAAATTTTAACGTTCAACAACTGTTCCTTATTAATTCTAGAACACTTTCAGTATGATAACAGAAGTTCAGTTCTAGTTGATGTATTCCAGTACAATTCTAGAAAAGTTCCGAAGGTTAACTTCAAATATTTAAGTCTGAAACCAACTTTCTAGAAAACAAATTCCCATGCAAATTCCCATGCAGACAGCCAGTATTCAAGTACTGAGCATAGTTAATAATAATACATAACAAATTAACAACTGTTGTAAATTTGTTATTTATTATACTATGCTCAGTACTGTTGAACACGGACTTAATTCAATTATCCAAGTTTCAAATTCCTAAATTTAAAAAAAATAAAATAAATTAAGACAAAAAACAAACACAAAATACAATTCACAAAATAAATAACTGGTCTTTTTTATACAACAAGTAACCAAAATAAAACATGTCACCAGCCACAGACTGCCAGGCTTAACACAGAGGCTAGTTTTAAAAAAAATGTTTGTCCAAGTCTTCCACTGCCATTTTCCTTTTCTTCTGAGAATATTGAACACCAGTCACTGCCTCCGGGACCTTTTTGGTATGAGGTGCATTGTATACTGCTCACATGTGCTCTACAGAATAAAAAATCATAAAAATGTCTAAAGCAAAGAGTTATTTACATTCAAACTATAACAAGAGATTGCAAAGCAATATGGTCCTCTACCTGTTAAACTTCACTATTTTAAGTTTGTTAAATATATTTGTTGCCATAGCAACCAGAATTCTTGCATTATAAATAACATGAAATGACGTGCAAAATGTCCTTATTGTCATCTGTTCATGTTTCAAGTTTCATGAAAAAATACTTAGAAAAGTGTAACTGACTTAGACCAATATATTGAATTCCAAAAAGACAAAATACTTTCAGGTGGTTAACATTAAATAACTTATCTAGCCCAGGGCATGACAATATTTACCATGAATTTGTGGCCCTGTAAGTCCTCTAGGTAAATGCGCTTAAAGAGCCGCTTTGCTGTTGGATTATTTCCCTGCCAAACTCTGCAGTATCTTCCATCAACTGGTCAATGGTAATTAAAGCACATAATGAAAATGTATAGGGAACGTAATTCATGAATTGTTTCAAATATTAAGTTGTTAAATGGTCTTTAGAAAGAGAACAAAAAACGAAGTGAATACATCGCAAAGCACTAAGCATAACTTAATTTGTTGGTATGATTAGTACAAATTTATTATTGCTATAATTAGAATGATGTGTAATTCTATTGGTATGAAAATGCACACTCAGATACCTAAAAACCAATTCCATTGGTTTAATCTTTTATTTACAAGCAAATACGTTGAATTGATATCCCCCGCCAACATGCTTCTGGACACATAAGTATTATATTTGACACTCAAACAAGCATTTTTTAAAGATACAAAGGGACATAACCCCATTTTTAACAGATGGTGTACAATTCCATTTGGCGTGCATCATCCTCTTATCCATATATATATTCGAACCAGGTTTCAATGAAAGCCGCCAAAGCACTTCCAGGATATGGCCTTGGACACACAAAAAAGCATTTTTTCAAGATACAAAGGGCCATAACTCTGTTATTAACTAATGGTGTACAATGCCATTTGGCATGCATCATCCTCTTATCCATATACATACTCATACCAAGTTTCAGTAAAATCTGCCAAAGCACTTCCAAGATATGGCTACAGACGGATGGAAAGACGGACAGACAAAAGGATGGAAGGACGGACAGACAACGCCAAAACAATATCCCTCGGCCTATGGCGGGGGATAATAATAAACATTAACACCATTAATGAGCATTGAGTGCTCAACATGCACAGTACAAAACTTCCTTAGCCTGCAGTTCCATAACCTTGCATGATAAAATTCTGATACTACATTCAACCTTATTAATTTCACCACAGAGGTCTTATTACTTCCTTTTTCAACCTGCAAACTCCACTAAGTGAAAATTTGACAGCTGCTTTTAAACTAATATTTGCCATACTAAAACCTCAAATATCACATAAAAAGGTCTACAATAATGTCATAAGAAGATTAAATTTAAAGGAATATTTAGAAATAATAAAAATCACAAACCTTCAGTTGTTGTTCTATTCCTAGACAGACTGCCCTTCTCGAAATAAAATACGCTTTTTAACAAAATACACTTTAAGAAGTGCATTTATTCTGCGCTTTCTCCAAAAAAGTGTATTTTTTCTGCGTCTTTCGTTTTAAAAGTACACTTAAGTGCATTAAAGTGTATTTTTCGAAATTAGAGCGCGTTTTTTCATAATCTTTTGAATTGCCAAGTGTATTTTTTCTGTACTTTTATATGATTGAGTGCGTCTTTTCAATGGAAGTGTATTTTTAACTATATCTTTTCCAAGACAGTGTGTCTTTTCAATTAAGGCGTATTTAAGTGTATTAATAAGTGTATCTTTTCTGGGTCTGAACATATTTTATACTTTTCATACATTATATATTAGTAGTAAAAATTTTGTAGTATTTACAAAAACAACACAAATACAAGTGTTATGTATGACATTATCAAATGTTTATTGATTATTTGAAAACATCAAGAAAATAATACTATTCATAATAAATTTTTTAACAACAATGCTTAACAGCTTTAAAAAGCACAAGTTCAACTAAATCAGGCTGTGGGTCACTTATTAAAAATATTGAACGTGTCAAAAATATTATGTGGGCTTCTGGCAAGCCCACATAATATTTTTGACACTTTCAATATTTTTAATATTTAAATTATATTTTCTCAAATTTCTTATACTGATATTTAACCCAAATAAAATTAATATCTACCACATTGTCTACTAAACACATTTTTTAAAGGCAATTAAAATAATATTTATAATAGAATTATAATTTTCTAACACCTTTCAGTATGTCAAATTGAAATATTCACAAATAAATATAATATGCTAAGGGTTATGTGCATGTATTGTAATTTGTGATTTCATAAACAATAAACAGATTGTCATTTCTCAGTAATGATATTCAATTTAAGGTCACAAAGAGAAGAATTGTTATCAGTGATGTGTATTATTCCATAAATATTTTGGTGTTGAAATTTGCCTTTATCAGTAGATATACCTCAAGCTGACACAACAGATAAAAAAGATCAGCTCTCCCCCAATTAAATCAAATATGCATCATAAACACTAATCTCTTATCAGTGATGCAGCAATGCCTAACAAAGGGGTGCATATCATCTGCATACTTTTGATTGGTTGATAGTTTTTGTTTTGAAAACAAGCCACTTTTGATTGGTTTAGGGCACAGGAAGTAAATTTGTTTAAACAAAGGGGTGTCAGCAACTGATAATGAGCTACATTTTTAGACATGATTTAGCAAATTAAGATTTTAAATTGTACTTGTAGTGTCAAATGTCTTGAAATACTGTCAGCATGAAGTATTGTGTGATGAAAACAAAGTGTATTTACTACAATGTAGTAAATCAAAGGAGGTCCAAAGTGGCTGGATACTGAAGAACAGTTGTAACAGGTTTGTATTTTTTTTTCTGCATCCCTTTTTTAATTAAGTTCATTGAATTAATTATGATCATTATCATGTTTATGTATTGTCTCTGGTATAAGGATAAGTAAATGCATTGTAATTTTAAGGAAAACTAACACCAATTGAAACAAAAATAGATAAATATACAAATTAAAAAGTGTTAATGTTGTGTACAGTGAATTATTATGGCTGTGTTTTATGGTTATTGTCATCTTAAACTTTATTTATAGCTAAGTCTGGTCATTACTGAATGGACTTCTTTCCCTCATATTTCAATGAGAACTTTTATATTTTGATTTTAAAGGTAAAACTCTTGCCCCAAGGAAAGAATGTGCATTATCACCTGCTAAAAAAGGAAGAAACAGGGGGATACTGACTGATGTATGGACTTTAACACCAGGTTTTTACCCTTCAAGAGTTGGCCAACTAGAGTGAAGCAGGAGAGTGGGCTGTGCTTGACTAAGAAAAGCTGGATTTGTTGAGAGGTAAAACTATACAGGTTATTGCATTTAAAATGCATCACACTTCCAGCCAGTCCAGACAGCCAAATGAGACCACGCATCTTAGTTCATTTTCAAACTGTATTGTCTACAAAACGCTATTTCTTTGATGATAAGAGTTTAGTCACATGTGATCACAGGATTAAAAAATTGCAAAAATAAACAAACAAAAACAACAAGCAAACAAACTTGCATTGATTTGAATTTCTAATTATAATCGCAACAAGATTACCATTACAGCAATATTTCATAGTTAAGTGAAACAAAAACCTTACAATTTAACAAGTATGAAGAATGCCTCGCCCTTTTGATAGTGTGTGATATCATGTTTATCTTTTGCAGATCAATACGCATTCAAGATCCTTAAGAAGAGAAGGACACAAGCAACATCAGTGGTAGATGTCACTCCAGCACCTGCTTTTCCGGTCTCGCCTGCTGCTTTCCAGGTCCCTCCAGCTGCCAAGATCAGGTCTAGGCACTGGCTGCCATCCAGGTCCCCCTGGCGGTTGCGGTCGTGTTCTCAAATGGCTGCTGTACTGGACTACTGGTCCCACCACCATATTCGGTCAAGGTCTCTCCAAATGCTGAAGTCCAGGTTCCTCCGGCCACTGCGGTTCAGGTACCCCCAACAGCTGGGACCTAGTTCTCTGCAGCAGCTGCGATCTAAATATATTGACCCACTGCGGAACACTGCGGTTAATCGTTTTTTCCATACAATCTTCCACAAATGCCTCATTTTATAAAGAAGTGTACAATTCTTATGTTCATATTTGTTAGTGTTATAAAGATGATTTTCCTGCACATTGTGTTTTTTCCCTTAAAACTGCATGGGGCTATTACTTTTTTTACTGAAACATATCAGCACAAAATTGTAAAAGACTTTAACATACTTTAATACAAAAAAGTGTTTAAACCCACAGGAAACCACCTTGCCAAAAACCCACAAAAACTTACTGAGCAGGTTATTGTTTGCCAAAACCTAGCGAGTGTGCGTTTCATTGTCCATATGCTTATAAATTTAATAATTAGAATGAATTATCTTTAATGTATTTTTTTTAGATATATAAACTCAAGAAACTTACATAATTTTTGCGCCACATTACAAGTTTATTTGAATTTGTGTCACTCCTAAGATTTTCCCACGGCCTCCGAATGTCTCTCTTACCCTCTGAAAGTGTTTGTGTTTAGAAATTATTTATAACGTTATTTTTAATAAATAAATCTATTTCAGACTATAAAATACTGTTCTAGCTGTTGATATGTCCCCTTTATAGTTAAAACTGAGATAACTTGTGAGTAAATAGTTGTAAATGGTTGTATATATTTCCAAGTTTGGAAAGTTATGTAGATCTCAAATGTGCTTTCATGTCCATAGTGCTTATATATTTAATAATAAGAACGAATTATCTTTGATGTCATTTTAGGTTTTTTCATATAAACTCGAAAAACTTACATAATTTGTGCGCCACATTACAAGTTTGGTAAGAAAAAATCTTTAACAATATTAAAAACCATGTGAGGATTGAGAAAGATTTAAAAAAAACTATTTTGCTATTTGACAATTTGGTAAGCCTACAATATGTATGTCTTTGTCTTTCAACATATTTTATTTGCCATTGTTATTTATTGTGATATTGTTTGAAAAAATTGTTTATTGACATGTTTTTTTTCAATGCATTCTTTGTATGGAACAATGTCAACCAAAAAGTATAGGGACAGGGGGAAGCAGTTGCAGAGGAAAGCGGAAAAGCTTTTAAGCACCCATAGAATGGCCTTAACTACTTGTTTATTTTAAAATGATTTATGTGAATAAATGTGTTTATTTCACAGTTTATTTGCTGTTGTTCTCTCAGATCATATTTAAACCGGCCACTTTTCATATCCAAATGAATGTTTTTTTAATAGACATTTTCAAAGATACACTTAAGTGCACTTTATACACTAAAAATACACTTGAGCGTTTTTTTTTCTTCAAAAAATACACTAGAGCGTATTTAAAAAAAAACAACACTTGAGCGTATTTTTTTCCCCAAATTTTTCAAAAAATACACTAGAGCGTATTTTTTTCAAAAAATACACAAGAATGATTTAAGTGTATTTTTTCATGTTTTCCTAAGTAAATTAAAACGCTTAAAATACGCTTCAAGTGTACTTTTTGGGGAACAAAAAAAAACGGTAAGCGAATTAATACACTTAAATACACTTAAGCGTATTAATTCACTTAAAAACACTAAAGTACACTTTAAAATACACACAAAAGTGCATTTATACACTCAAAAAGTGCATTATTTGAACAGAAAAATGCACTTGTTTAGTTAAATGCGCTTTAAAGCGCATGTTATTGGCACCATATTTTTTTCAGCAAAAAATACGGTGCCAATAACATGCGCTTTAATGCGCATTTAATGCGCATTAAATGCGCATTTAGTGCACTTTTTCGAGAAGGGTGCTCAAACACTGTATGCATCACTCTTTAGCAATATTTCATGTCACTTTCCAAATGATATAAATACAAAAGTATTTTAAGAAAGTGTTTTTAATGGAAAAGCTAATGAACTCTTCTGTTTGTTAAATTTCTTTAACTTTATTTTAACAAGTTAAACCAGTACATTGTCCACCATGTTTCATGTTTCAATCTAACAGGTAAACTTTCTGTATTTGAATTCAGCCAATTAGAAAAGGCTGTTATATCTTATAACCAATAGATTTGCAGCAAACATACCCAACATCTGATGTACAACACATGCTTGGCTTATCAGATAGATTGTTATTTGACAACCTGGACTGGCTGAGTTTGATATTGAGAAAAAACAGTGTGTATACCACTTGGACAGGGTTAAGGAATTTAAACGTAGAAATTGCTTTGAAAGTAACAACTACTCCTACTTCTGCAGAACTACTACTTTAATTACTACAGCATCAACAACACCACCACCAACAACAACAGCAACAATAACAGCAGCAACAACAACAGCAGCAACAGCAGCTACTACAGCAACAACTGCTACTACTGCTACTTCTATTGCTACTACTATTGCTACAGAAACTGTTAATGCTACTACTTCTACTACTACTACTACCACCACAACCTCTACTGATATAAAAAACACTACTGCTACTACATCAATTACTACAACAACAACACCTACTACAACTACTACTAATACAGCTACTACATCTACAACTACTACTACTACTGCTGCTGCTGCTGTCGCTACTATGAAGTATATTTGGCTATTTGTAAGTGTAAGGTGTTCTATATGTGTTCTTATTCCCCATTAAAACTTTTGTAGAACTTACTGGTTCTTAAAGCATTATAGATGTGTTCTAGAACTACATTTTAAAACATTTTTAGAAATTTTTGACCATATTTTGTCCTTGAAATGTTCTAAAAAGGTTCTTGAAATTATTTGAACAGATTCAGTCCTAAGCCATTTTCCACAAATGTTCTGGATTTATTCTAAAAAAACTGTTTTGGAACAATTCCAGAACATACGTTTTAGAACATAAATATGGAACAGTTCCAGAACTGTTCCAATTTCTAGAACAAATTTATAATTGTCTTTATTGCATTTTTTTTAAATACAAAATACATGATGCAAATAAATTCATACATGTATTAAACTACAAATACATTTCAGACAACCAGCGAAAATTTTCTAAGTTATTTTCCATTGATTTCCATCCAAGAAAATGTATAAGTTATTTTCCATAACGATTTCCGTTGAAAAAAATGGCTAAGTCCAACTTTCCATGGTGTTTTCCATACATTCCGTGGAAATGCATGGAATTTTAGTCGAGATTCTGTGGAATTCCATAACAGCTTCAGATGGAAAATTGGCAAGTGGATGGAATTCCATCAAATTCCATGGATTTCCGTAGAATTCCATAATATTTTCTATGGAATTCCATAGAAAAGTGCTAATGACTATGGCAGATCTACAGACGGGTGGTTACCTTTTCCCATTTGATCATTCTTAAGTATTGGTCTTGTAATGCTGCTACTGCTTCTGCTACTGCTACTGCTACTGCTACTACTACTACTACTACTACTACTACTACTACTACTACTACTACTACTACTACTACTACTACTACTACTTCTACTACTACTACCACTACTACTACTACTACTACTACTACTACTACTACTACTACTTCTACTACTACTACTACTACTACTACTACTACTTCTACTACTACTACTAGTACTACTACCACCACCACCACCACCACCACCACCACCACCACCACCACCACCACCACCACCACCACCACCACCACCACCACTACCACCACCACTACAGCAGAGATTCCAAATCTGACCTGTAAATAAGCCCCATATTTACTGCCAGTGCTAGGTTACCTTTTCCCATTTGATCATTCTTAAGTATTGGTCTTGTAATGCTGCTACTGCTTCTGCTACTGCTACTGCTACTACTACTACTACTACTACTACTACTACTACTACTACTACTACTACTACTACTACTACTACTACTTCTACTACTGCTACTACTACTTCTACTACTTCTACTACTACTACTACTACTACTTCTACTACTACTACTACTACTACTACTACTACTACTACTACTACAACTACTATTACTACTACTACTACTACTACTACTACTACTACTACTACTACTACTACTACTACACCACCACCACCACCACCACCACCACCACCACCACCACCACCACCACCACCACCACCACCACCACCACCACCATTCACAGTGACAAAAAACGTATTCACACAATGGCTGCTACTACAACTTATAGCCCATATAGGGGGGCATGCATGTTTTACAAACAGCCCTTGTTTCTATGGGATTTTAACCACAACTGTTCATGTTTATCTCCGACACATATTTTTAGGTCACCTGTCATGAAGTGATCGTGTGATGTCCGGCGTTCGTTGTGCGTGTGTCCGTGCGTCCGTCTGTCAACAATTTGTTTGTGTAGACAGTAGAGGTCACAGTTTGCATCCAATCTTGATAAAATTTGGTCAAAATGTTTATCTTGATGAAATCCGGTTTGGGATTGTATTTGGGTCATCTGGGGTCAAAAACAAGGTCACTAGGTCAAATAATAGAACAACCTTCTGTAGACAATAGAGGTCACAGTTTTCATCCAATCTTTATGAAATTTGGTCAGAATGTTTATCTTGATGAAATCTGGGTTGGGATTTTATTTGGGTCATCTGGGGTCAAAAACTAGGTAACTAGGTCAAATAATAGAAAAACCTTGTGTAGACATTAGAGATCACAGTTTTAATCCAACCTTTATGAAATTTGGTCAGAATTCTTAATGAAATCTGGGTGGGATTGTATTTGGGTCATCTGGGGTAAAAATCTAGGTCAAATAAATAGAAAAACCTTGTGTTGACAATAGAGGTCACAGTTTTCATCCAATATTTATGAACTGTGGTCAGAATGTTTATCTTAATGAAATCTGGATTGGGATTGTATTTGGGTCATCTAGAGTCAGGAACTAGGTCACTAGGTCAAATCATAGAAAAACATTGTGTAGACAATAGAGGTCATAGTTTTCATCTGATCTTAATGAGTCAGGTGAGCGATTCAGGGCTATCATGGCCCTCTTGTTTATTATGTACCTCAGTCTATACTGGGGGACATATTGTTTTTGCCCTGTCTCTTTGTTGGTTTGCATCAAACTTTATCATTTGCCATAACTTTTGCCAGGGATCATATTTTTTTCAGTTTTGTCGGTCCTAGACCGATTGGGGTCATGAAAGATCGATTGAAAATCCCAAACAGTCGGTCTGATTCTGTTTGCTAAAATTCCCATGTCATGAAATCGATTACACAGTGCACATGCTAACACATCCTAATTACATTCTTATCTCAATTAGTGTGATAAACCATTCGCTGTAGTCTCTAAACAGGTCAGGACCAGTGTATCGCACGTCAGCCGACTAGTATCAAAATATGACCCCAAGCAGCGAAGATTCGCGCGGTTGTGTATAAGTCATGAGTGAATAACCCTGTGTCAATATCAATCGATAATTTCACTGGCTTATACCTTGCACACTAATCGGTCCGTAATGTGTACTCGTCCATGATAAAATGGTTGACAGTTACTTCGGAGATGAAAACCTCGATGTTATCCTTGTGGACATTGTGCATTTCATGCATGATACAGTAAACTTTCATATAAACAAAAGAGAAAATCAGATATTCTGCAATAATTGTGGGCGGACCTTATACACTGATAGCACGTGCTGTAACTTAACAAAACATGCCGATACATTTTCCATCAGGGTAATAATCCGGCAAGTTATTTTTATGGGCGGAACTTTACATAAAATAGTACATAAGAAAAATAATATACATTGTATAAATCTTTAGTAAAAATCGTGTTAGAATCGAAATAATTCGTGTACTTTATTGTTTGTTGTTGAATAAACCACAAACGGAAGTTTAGATGCGTGGTTTCAAATCACTCGTGCTTCGCACTTGTGATTTAATCCTTACACATCTTAACTATCGGCCGTGGGTTATTCGACAACAAATTATAATGTACACAAATTATTTCTTAACTATTTGGTTTTGATATTGTCAGTAGCCAACCTACGCACAGACATTTGTTTGGTTCAGTGAATGTTTGTAAGCTATTATCGAGTCGACAACGATTTAAAACACCGGTATAGACTTACACAGATTAATAATATTGACAACGATGGTATCTATTTTAACGTAATTTGTCATGGTTTCAGATATAAATTTTCGGACACTTTCCCCATTTAAATCCAGACCGATTGATGTTGCGAGAAAATATGATCCCTGACTTTTGCAAATCTTACAAAAACAAAAACACTCCCTACGCCAGAGTTTTGGTTCAATAATTATGAAACTTGACCAGGATGTTTGTCTGGTCAATATCTAGGTCAAGTTTGACATTAGGTAAAGATTGAATGAACCGACTCCTCTCAGGTGAGCGAACTAGGGCCATCTTGGCCCTCTTGTAATAAATTGTCCATAAAAGTTGTTCATGGACAGTTCATGCAAAACTCATGGTCATTACGGTACAATTTGTTCATCAGCAATTTCTAATAAGTATTTGTTGATGATTTCATTAAAAACCGAGTGGTGTCATCGGAAAATCATAGAATTTTATTTTCTGTAGTTTTTACTGTCAAGTTAAATACATACACCATCTCTAACACAGGAAAAACACAATTGGCTCAAAATGTTGTGGTTTTGCTTTTCTAGGATTAAGAAAATGCCAGATTAAGATATTACCCTAGGTGACAAATTTATAGCTGCAATAAACAGATATTATCACAGTGTCTTCTGGTGTTTCCATATTGGCCCATGATTTCTCTGTGTAAGCCAGTCTTGTGAATTATATTCATAGAAGTGTTGTTACGCAAATCTTAACATGCTCATGTGATGGCCTTTTGTGATGGCCTTTTATCTGTTGTGCATAGTGAGTCATTAACGTTTACCTTGTTAACACTCTAGAGGCCATATTTATTGTCAAAACGTCATGAAACATGGTCAGAACATGATCTTTTCACAAAGACATCTTGGTTCAAAACTGGGTCACATGAGGTCAAAAACTAGGTCACTAGGTGAAAATAAAAGAAAAGCTTGTAAACACTTTAGAAGTAACCTTTATTGTTTAATCCCAATGAAACTTTGTTAGAACATTTGTTGTTATGATATCTCAGATGAGTTTGAAAGTGGTTCTGGTCCAGTGAAAAACATGGCCAGCAGGGGGCGCTGCAGTTTTCATTTTATACAAAAATATGGCTATAGTAAAACCTTTTTAACACTATAAGTCACATTATTTTACTGTCCAATCTTCATGAAACTTGGTCAGAACAGTTGTTATAATGATATCTTGGATGAGTTTCAACATGGGTCATGTCTGTTAAAAAACATGGCCACCAAGGGGCGGTGCATTTATCCGTTTATGGCTATAGTAAAACCTTGTTAACACTCGAGAAGTCGCATGATAAGTCCCATCTTAAGCCCCCGTCACCCTAGGCCATGTCCATGTAGACCGCGGTGTGTCCTGCAAATGTTGTAGGACGTAGCGAGGGCGGGGTAAAAAATGTAAAAAATGCATTTCTGAAGTTCCTGCTACGCTCATACCACGTTTGCGCTTAAAGTTCTTACTGCGTCCAACACGTTCCCACTTTGTTCTTATTGCGCGTGTATTCAGGCAGGTACCATGTCATACACGTTCTTGCTATGCTTTAACTACGCTTGTACTAGGTTGCTACTTACACCGCCAAGATAGCACTGCGTTCTTACCACATCACGTTCTCATTGCGTTCTATGTCTGCATATAAATACTGCGATTCGGCTCGATCTGATCATTCAATATGCGACTTTCTTCTGAGCGAAAGTGAAGTATTTTATATCAGAAAATATGCCAAGAAGGAAGGGGGGGCGGCAAAGAAGCTACAAAAGCTAAACCGAGAACTCCATTCTATATTTAAATGGAAGTGAAAGGGAAATGAATCCAGTTTTTATACTTGACCACCAGAACATGGCATGGTCGTGGCTAGAGCCTTCTGCAAACGTACCTTAGACGTGATAAGCACCGGTAGAACATACTAAGAACCTAATGCGGTCTTTTGAAACGTAGTTACAAAGGGACGTATCATTGTCGCAGCACTAGTGTGGAAGGGTCGTAGTGAGAACCTGATGGACGTTGCAAGAACGTTGTGACAGTCTAGAGACAACATGATGCGAACGTCACACACTCGTCCACGTCCACACTACGCGTGTATTGCGTGAATGAGATGCTTACTAGGTTTTAGCTACGTCATAACTAAGACCTTACCAAGTTCTTACCATGTCCGGATTTGACCACGTCCTCGCCACGTAAGTTTTGAGCATGTTCAAAGTTCACCCACGTCTTTCACGTCCATGAAGAGCGTACCACGCGCAAAGCCGTGTCTACTGCGTCCTCGCTATGTTGTACACGTTCGCACTGCGACCTGGCATATTTTTGAAGACGTAGTGGGCACGTGGCCTAGTGTGACCTATTAATGAAACTTGTGTTCCAATAATATCTATGCTGATTTTGAGAAACTTTCCGGTAGATGAAAACATGGCTTTCAGGGTGTGGGACAGGTTTCCTTAAAAGCAAAAATTAAAGCTTGTTAATACTCTAGAAAACAAATTTATATTCAAATCTTAATAAAATTTGGTCAGAACTAACATTGGTTCTTATGATAACTTTGCCAACTTTGAAAATGGTTCCAGTTCCTTGAAAAACATGGCTGCCAGGCAGCAGAGCAGTTTTCCTTATATATAGCTTATAGCAAAACATTGCAAACACTGTAGAAATCACATTTATATTCTTAGGCGTAACAAAAAAAGTTGTTTGTTTCCGGTGGCCCGACCCTACCTAATTTTTTGCCGCCGGTCCTAATCTTTTTTGAGCCCAAAATTCGAAAAAAATCGGACCGCGTATTTTTCGGCGCGCTCAATAAGCGTTCAACGTTATCGGCGCCGTAGATTAAACTTTCAACATAAACAAGATGGCGGCGCCCAGCGCCATTACCGGATCATTACGCATAGCGGATCACTTTGATGTTCAAGACTGCGTTTTGCGATAAATAGTTGAAATTGTTAGATGATATTTTGCACATAGCATCTTCAAGGCCTATTATTTAAACGCATTGATTGAGTCGTAATTGGAGCGTCTCTTTGTCAAACATTTCGGTATGTTTTGCTGACATGTATATACGACTTTGTTGACTTCTGTCTCGTTTCTAAATCGAGGTTGAACATTTTTTGTGGCCACTTGCTATAACTCTGTTGGAAAGTAAGAAGTTTACCCATTATTTTAAAGGCCATTTAGTAGTCTTTCGGCATGCAAAAGTCCATTTCAGTTTTGATTCATGTTTAAGATTTTGTCTGCGTGTAAAAATAAGACAATGTGCTGAATCAGTTAGCAACGGTAATTTTTAATCAAACTGGTGTTAAAGAAGTCTCAAACCGTTCATTGTTTTTCACCAGCACAACTTAATTACGCTACTGATCCGGTAATGGTAACTTGGCTGTACTGTTGAAGGAAAAAGTAATACCAGTTTGTGTCTTTGCCAAAGTTTTGACAATTTTAAGTCATTCAAATGGTCTGCAACTGACTGTTTTAATAGCTTGCTGGATGGTTTTGTAATTGGCAATTCAAGATAGCAATTTTTTTTCCACAATGGAATACAAAGTTTAAAGATTTCATGTTTTAAAATCCTCTTTAACGACTGGGTGCATCTCTACTAAACTGTTACATTGGATCTCCAAGAAATGAATATTGCCTAGAATTATTTCTGGCAGGATTATGGTCCTTTGTCTTTTTTTTCACTTTTGAATTTATTATTACAAAATTGTGTGTGTTCAACTCCTCTGCTTGACAAATTTTGCTTCAACTTTCACAGCTGAATGTAAAGATGATCATTATGGTAGGACTTCTGACTGCAAACAGTTAAGCCATTTTTCATTTTGTCTACTGTATATATAGTGTATTTGTCTCTGTCCAAGCATAATTGTCCATGTCAAAATTCTAGTTATATTTAATAAGTAAAAATGTTATCATTTTCAGGGCAAGCACAGTCATAGTGCTATAGTGGGGGACATATTGTTTTTGCCCTGAATGTTGGTTTATTTGTTTGTTTGTTTGTTTGCCCCAACTTTAACATTTGCAATTACTTTTGCAAGATTGAAGATAGCAACTTCATTCTTGGCATGCATGTGTATCTCATGGACCTGCACATTTTGAGTGGTGAAAGGTCAAGGTCATCCTTCAAGGTCAAAGATTTAGCTTCAAAGCGGCGCAGTAGGGGACATGGTGTTTCTAACAAACACATTTCTTGTTTAAATTTATAAGTATAGTTTGATACAAGAAGCATTAAATGTCTGCTTTTCTGTGCTTGGTGTGATTTGATTTTGTGCTTGTTTATTGATTTGTGTGTGTGTAATTGTATATAATACAAGTCATAATAAATTTTCTGTTCTGTTCCTGAAATTCATGGGTAGATAGACCCCAGGCCACCAGTACATAATAAAATCTGAAAATGTGGTCCTTTGGGAACATTAACTGCATCCAAGAAATATAAAAGCACATCCGGTTTGATTGGGTCTTTCCATGGTGATAATGTTAAATGCAACACCACTGGCGTTCCCGTAGCACTGCTTTTGAGGTATTTAATATATTATAAATAATATAGAATACACTGCATGAACCCAAAGGACCAGAAAGTATAACAACACTGAATCCCTATAGACACTGAGGGTCAAGCTCTCTGTGACTTGCTATAGTTATGCCTTTTATTGGTCATAAAATGGTATATTTAAGCCGTTGCCAGAAGTCAACATTAAACTCGGAATTAAGGAAAGCAACACATTCAATATTAATGAACAGCAAGTTTTTATTTCATAAAAGCATTTAAATATAGTCATATAGCATTACAGACATCATCAAATTTATTGTACATACAGTTATACACAAAACATGAGAAGAAAATGCACCATGTACGACAATTTATAAAAAAAAAATATTTTTAAAAATAAAATTATTTGCCTACCTACCTACCCTAATTTTTTTGGCCATGTCAGTGGAAACAAACGATTTTTTTTTTTAGGCCTTATCTTCATGATACTTCATCAGAAACTTTTTTATGATGATTGCTTAGGCTGCTTCAAAAACTGTAATGGCTTGTGGTAAAATATTGCCACCAGGGAGCTGGGCATTATTCCATATAAGACTATAGTGAAACCTTGTAAATACTTTAGAAAACACATTTTTTTGTTCAAATAAATGAAACTTGTTAAGAATGCTTGTTGTAATGAAAATTGTTGTGGTCTGTTGAAAAACATGGTGGACAGGGGGCAGGGCCGTTTTTTTAATGTGGCTTTAGTAAAAACTAGTTGACACTAAATTAACCACATTTATTGGCTTCTTGAAAGTGGGTCAGACCATTTGTCCCAATGAAATCTTCACCGCGGTTGAATATGAAACTGGGTCATGTGAACTAAAAAACTAGGTCACTAGGTCAAATAAAAACAACAGCATGTCTGTACTCTGGCTAATAGTCACTATTTTCCCATCTTCATGCCAAGATTAATATTTTGTTTCAATGATATCTCAGCTGATTTCAAAAATAAAAAAGTGTCTAGGATATTAAATATCTTAAACTACGTTTTGTAAAGTACTTGCATGATTTTTACCGCCCTTTTCAGAAATGTCAAGTGTCTTTAGGTCCCATGTTTTTGGCATGGTTTCCAAGAGTGCAGAAAATATTTAATTATATCAGTACAATGTTAGTACCCTTATGACACATAGCAGGTTGTTTCTTAGCATATGATATTGTGATGCTTTAGACAGATATTTCCATTGTCCTGTTAACCCTTTGCATGCTGGGAAATTTGTCGTCTGCTAAAATGTCGTCTGTTGAATTTCTAAAATTAGCATTTTCTTCGAATTTTTTTCAAAGAATACTATCAGAGTAGCAAACAGTTTGGATCCAGATGAGACGCCACGTTCTGTGGCGTCTCATCTGGATCCAAACTGTTTGCCAAGGCCTTTAAAATTCAGCTGCAGCGCTTTAAGGGTTAAAATCAATAAGCCCATTATTTCATCGTAATGTTTGCATCTCTTGCCATGTAATGCCTACGGGGACAACAAGCTTCTATTATTATATTTGTAAAGGAATCTTGGAGTGTTGCGCATTTCTTGTCAATACTACCAGAGAACAAAATATTTATGAACGTTAACATTTTGATTGTCACTTCGCAGAAAATAAATAGTCAAAAAGGGAATCAGACCAAAATATATTTAAAACAACTGCAATTCAATTTCTGCACTGTAATTTTGTTTAAATCATCACAAACAGGTTTTGCATTGTACATCATCCAGAAAATAGTTCATTTTAGCAATAAACATGCTTGTGTATATGATCATCAAGGCACAATTCTTAAGGAATGGAGTCATAGATTAAAAAAAAAACTTACAACTAATTTAAGTTATGAAACAGTTTAAGCGCACATCAAAATGACAATTATGATAAAATTTTATGTTCTTAAAAAAAAAGACATGTGGATGAATGAAATGAAATGATTTGAAAAACGGTTATGTGCCTGTCTTTGAGTTTGTAGCTAATATATTATTCTCAGTCATTTGTCATGCAATTCCTTGTTAGAAACTTAGTCAAACATTAGCATTGGTTTATCCTTTTTAAAAATGATGTATCTTTGGACATGTTTCTTTTGTTTGTATGATTCATTGATCTCCGGATATTGTTGACCCGTTGGCTGGAAAAAATAGCTATAATCTGCCACAGCTGTGTAAATGCCAAGAATAGCCAAACAATTAGCTAGCAACTTTGCAACCTGTTTCAAGTAGCACATTTTCAACAACAAATTTGTAAAAGATCTATTAAAGCGAGATTCTATGATTTTGTCAAATATTAATGAATTTATATAAAATGTGTAAAAAACTTATTATATATATATTTCAATATAATATAAAATAAAATAAAAGTTCAGAAGAACATGTGTTGAAAAATGCGAAATAAGCCAGATATTAAATTCTGAAATCGAAAACGGCTGTACAGTCGAATTTGCCAGCATGTATATCATGCATGTACGATGTGAATCTAAACTTAGTTTAACGGTTCATTTTAAATTCCTGCAACTATGTATATTCAAACGACACGCGAACACTAATTCTGGTCCTAATAAAAAGAAAAATGCTTCGGTAATTGTAGGAAAATATGTTCGTCACAATTGGCTCGGGCGCTAATTTGTCTTTGCTGTATTTTATGAAATTCATCTTTAATGTATAATTTTTCTTTCCTATTTTGTGTTATTGTTACATATTTTATCAATATACATGTATTACAATTTAACACATATAAAAAATAGTATAATCTCGCTTTAAGCAGATTCTATATTTTCAATCAACTTTTTTTGTACTAGATTTTTTGCCAGAGTTTGAAAATGGTTTTGGTTTGTTGAAATACACGGCCACCAGGGGACTTTGCAGTTTTCCTTCAATGGCTGTAGTGAATTTGTTTACAGTCAAGAAGTAACATGTATGGTCCAATCTTCATGAAACTTTGTCAAAACATTTTGTTCTTATATCCCTGCTGAGTTCGAAAATGGTTCCATTTCCTTGAAAAACACATACCCAGTAAAGGGGGTGGAGTTCCTAATATGGCTAGAGTCAATCTTGTTAACACTCTTAAGAATTAGCCAAATAGTCTAATATTAATGAAATATTCATGAAACTTGGTCCAAACATTTGTTCTAATGGCATCTGGGTTGAGTTTATTAATGATTCAGGTTCCTTGAAAAACATGGCTGCTAGGGGTTGAGGCAGTTTTCCTTATATGGCTATACTGAATTCCTGTTAACGCTCTCAATGACCACATTTATTGGCCAATTATCATGAAACTTTGTCTGAACTTTGTTCTCAATAAAAGCTCTTCTGAGTTTGAAATTGGGTAATGTGAGCTTAAAAAGGGTCACTAGGTCAAATAAAAATGCATGTACTCTAAAAGTCATTTTCTTTGTCCTATTATCTTTATGAACGTTGGTCAGAACAATTGATCGCGTTCTGAGAAAACGGGGCTTAATGTATGTGCGTAAAGTGTCATCCCAGATTAGTCTGTGCAATCCGCACAGGATAATCAGTCTGTGCAATCCGCACAGGCTAATCAGGGACGACACTTTTCGCTTTAATGGTATTTTTGGTTTAAAGGAAGTCTCTTCTACACGAAAATACGGATAAGGCGGAAAGTGTCGTCCCTGATTAGCCTTACAGACTGCAAAGGCTAATCTTGGATGACACTTTACGCACAAGCATTAAGCCCAGTTTTCTCAGAACACGGCTCATATCTCAGCCGAGTTCAATAATGTAAATGGGCCTAGAAATTAAATATTGATGTTTCCTGAAGTACTTTCATTATTTTGAGATCCACCTTGTCAGAATACTTTAATAGGTTATGGTCTTAGGAGAGCGCTTTAGGATAATCACCCTCTTGTTTGTATTTATGACATTGTTTTTGGTAAACATGCAGGATCTCCATATACGTATTTAAACTACTTGTAAGTAATTGAAACTTCACATATGTGTGTTCAGGGTGTAAGGTTATTGACCAAGTTCCATAACTCTGGCCTTCAATTTAGCAGATTTCTGCCTTTTTTGTGCTAAGAAAATTCTGTTTCACATTTGAGACAAACTTATTAAATCCATATCTCTCTATCTACTATTTAAAAAGAACATAATATTATCACATAATTATGTACATTGTCTTTATTAATATTCACTGACCAATACCTTTAACTGTGACTAATTTTTTAGCAAGATTCTACACCCTTTGAACTTATAAAATTCCGGTTTATGTATGAGCTGAAGATCAAATACAGGTTTAGGTTTTTGTGTAAAAGATATTCAAGAGCTGCCTCAGCAACACATCAGCAGCATTGACAACAACAGCACCAGCAAAAACACCAGCAATTTCAACAACTTTCCCCACCATAAAAAGTGACAGCAACAAAGACCACCATAAGATTAATGCAAAAATAGCAGGATCAGCTGCAGCAACATCTTTATCAGCAGGAACAATGCATAACAGCCCAACTTATAGAAACAACAACATTCATCAGCTATTAAATTTAAGGGTAAGATTATCACAACAACAACCTATACAACCATCACCATTAACATTATAAATTTATGTATAACAATATCATGGCATGTTAGTTTTGGAGACAAAAAGAAAATAATTACATTCTTGGCTATCGGAAATGACCCTATCCATATTCTGTTATGTATTATTTGATTTCCTTGAATTAGACATTAACAATAATTTATTTTCCTTACTATCCAATAGGATCCAATATCATAAAAAATCACCTTATCATCATTAAACAATTTTCTCTAGAAGAATGCAAGGACAAGGATCATGCACTTTGATAAATGTCATCTCTTACAACTGAATCGAGAAACGGTTATTGTTATTATGCAGATTTTTTAGCTCACCTGAGCACAACGTGCTCATGGTGAGCTTTTGTCATCGCCTTTTGTTCGTCGTGCATCGTCCGTTGTGAGTTGTGCGGCGTCAACATTTACCTTGTTAACTCTCTAGAGGCCACATTTGTAGTCCAATCTTTATGAAATTTGGTCAGAAGATTGGTCTCAATGATATCTTGGATGAGTTCGAAAATGGTTGCGTTTGCTTGAAAAACATGGCTGCCAAGGGACGGGGCATTTTTCCTTATATACAGTACAGCCAAAGCGGCACAAACATAATCCGCGGCTACGCCACGGCCAGATTATTAGTCCGCGGCGGCCGAATCGTGTGTTCACGAGGCGTATCGCCGTGGCACTCGGCATCGATCCGTGCAAAGACGCCGAGTCTGTATTAACCACGCGTACTTTCGCGGAGTAAATCCGCCGCATACGTACGCGGCGGATCGAGTGAAAAGATATCCACCTACATGTACATACCTGTATGTGTAGCGTAGAATTAATTACGCGCAACTGTTTATGATTTGTTCGATTATCATTATTAAATTTTTAATCCGAAACACACTTCCGAATTTTAATGCTAACGCGTCCTTTGGCAAATTCTAGCGTCAAATAAACAGTGCTAAAATATCCTTGTTTCATAAAAAGCGCGCGAAAATTATGCAGACATGTAGAACGTCGTTTGGAAAGTTTGGGTGTATTTTGTGTTGTGTAAATACATGAACATCACGTCAGGCGTAAATCGCGTGTTCAGTGGAGAAAAAAACCGCCCCGATTAGACGTTATTTCATCATCTCTATAAATAGTAACAAATGCCAAAATGTATTTGATACATAAGGAAATATCGAGAATGTTTGTGTATCGTAAATATTTACCAGCATTTGCTTTAAAACTGGAATATACGGGATTATCGGGTAATTAGTAGCGATATTAACTGTATAATATGAACAAAATAAAACGTGTTTATATACACATATTCAAACAATAGTTATAATAAGCTGATAATTAACAAAACTACAAATACGTCGTCACCGTCTTGATTATTGATGTGGCTTCAAACTGCTAATTTTCTCAGCTAAAATATAATAGCGGAATCAACATGCAATTAATTTATAAATCCACCATATGCTGGAGCCTTGACCACTTGTATGTGCGAAAACATAATTACGTGACCTTGTTTATGTGTGAAATACATACGCTACGGGCGGGAAACAAACTTAATAATTGGCCAGACACATTAACTATGCTTACATGTATATGCTAATACAATCCGCGCACAATAAATTTATTATGATTTTAATTATTATTATAATTGTTCTTTCAAAATTTGTTAACTACATGTAACTAATAATAAAAAAAAAAAATATTTCATGATCGCATCGACTCGGCATCATGTCGCGGACCGCGGCATGCCTCGGCGGACAGATGCGAAGTTTCGCGGCGAAATGCGACTTGCCGCCGCTTCTTGACGCGGCTTCAACGACTGACGCGGCATCGACTCGTTTCGCCTTGCCGCCGCGGATCGCAAAATACGTTTGTTCCGCTTTGGCTGTACTGTAGCTATAGTAAAATCTTGTTAACACTCTAGAGGCCATATTTATTTTCTGATCTTCATGAAACTTGGTCAGAAGATTCATCTCAATAATATCTTGGACAAGTTTGAAAATGATGCCGGTTGGTTGAAAAACATGGCTGCCAGGGGGCAGGGCATTTTTTCCTTATTTGTCTATAGTAAAACCTATTTAACACTCTAGAGGCCACATTTATTTTCCGATCTTCATGAAACTTGCTCAGAAGATTTGTCCCAATGATATCTTGGATGAGCTCAAAAATGGTAACCTTTGCTGAAAAAAATGGCTGCCAAGGGGCGGGGCATTTTTCCATATATGGCTATATATGGCTATATATGGCTATAGGAAAATCTTGTTAACACGAGGCCACATTTATTGTCCAATCTTCATGAAACTTGGTCAGAAGATTCATCCCAATAATATCTTGGACGAAAATGATGCCGGTTGGTTGAAAAACATGGCCACCAGGGGTAGGGGCATTTTTATGCCCCCTTTCTAAGAAAAGGGGGTATATAGTTTTCGCACTGTCCGTCTGTAAGTCTGTCTGTCAGTCTGTCTGTCACACTTTTCGTGTCCGCTCTCTAGTTCTAATACTTTTCATCCGATCTTTACAAAACTTGGTCAGAAGTTGTATCTAGACAATATCTAGGTCAAGTTCTAATATGAGTGATGCCTGGTCAAAAACTAGGTCTCAGGGTCGAAAAAACCCAATTCAAGGGAACTTATTAGCTTTAAATGGACATAATTATCTGACCTGCCAATTTATATATTTTTGTTAAATAAATCAAAGCGGCGCAGTAGGCACCATTGTGCTTCTGACAAACACATCGTGGTAAAAGGTCAAGGTCATCCTTCAAGGTCTAAGGTCAACAATACAATCCAAGGGAAGTAATAAGCTTTAAAGGGAGATAATTATTCAATATTGAACATAGCAACTTGATATTTGGCATGCATGTGAATCTCATGGAGCTGCACATTTTGAGTGGTGAATCTACAGTCACGGTAGTGGCTTTTAATTATTTGCTACTAAAAATAGAGATTTGTTAGAGACAATTATTTTCAAGGGAAGTAATTTATATAGTTATAATTCTCATATTATATATTTCCTGACCAAGAATTTAAGGTCTTTTCACAGTTACTGTACAGATTTTTTATTTGGATTACTTATAACTCAAATTATTGATTTGTCAAAGTTTTTTTTTAAATGATGTAATAATCATTTCTTTCCTGTACTAATTTGTGAATGGTAGGGTTTGTTACATACCTGTGGACTTATGTCCATAGATACATGATGAACTCTGGCTATATTCTCTTTTATAAACCACAGGCCTTGGTTGTCAGTCCCCTTTCGAAGAAAAGGCGTATATATACTTTTCGCACTGTCCGTCTGTCTGTCGGTCTGTCACACTTTTGGTATCCGCTCTCTATTTCAAATAGTTTTCATCTGATCTTTATCAAACTTGATCAGAAGTTGTATCAAGACAATATCTAGGTCAAGTTCGAATATGGGTCATGCCGGGTCAAAAACTAGGTCACAGGGTCACTAAGTGCATTTCAATAACTTCTATCAAAGCGTTTATTGGGGACATTATATATATATATATATGACATCCTATGGAGACAGCTCTAATGTTCCTTATATGGCTATAGTAAAACCTTGTTAACACTCTAGAGGACACATTTATTTTCCGATCTTCATGAAACTTGGTCAGAAGATTTGTCCCAAAATTATCTTGTTCAGGTGAGCGACTTTGGGCTTTTCAGGCCCTCTTGTATTATGATTATTGCAAGTGGGCAAATAATTTAAATCATGAACTGTTTGTTTGAATGGAACATGTGTCATACAAGAAAAACAAATCCACATGTTTTAAATGCAAACCTGGGAATCAAGGTTATTTCTTCTCTTAAAAGATTATTCCTGTGGCTCCATTGTGCTGCTTGTGGATAGAAACTTTCATTGGGATCAATATCAATGATAGCATTTATGTTTGTGCTATCTTTTCCCAGTGTAATGCCTGATTAATCACAAACCACTTTTCCCACTTAGACCCAGATAATTAGATTGTGACAGTGCTGCAGAAGTTGTGTTCTACTTAATTATTGGCAATATTGGATCTAAAAAGATTGATTCTTTGCATTTTTCATAAAAAAGGCACATTTTTCTTGTGATTCAATAATGTTCAGAAAGTACATGTACTTTCAAACTCTCCACTGAGTATGAGACCAATTTCCAAATTTAATGGCAAGGTTGCTCAGACTTCTTCTTTTAATCAGTTAATGCAAGCCTTGGTGACTGTATAATTGATTTGCAAGATGTTACCATATTATGATAGCATATTTCCTGAAATGGTAAAGAGACGATTGATTAAAGGAATTAATTAAGTTAAAGTACAGTAGAAGGCAATTCTGGAGCTGGACAATTAGACATAATTTGCGCTGTGTTTGGTTCTCCTATCTAATCCGTGTGACATTGGAGAGAAATTGAATTTTAAAAGTATGTGAGTCTAAAATCCACTTAGTTATTTTCATTATATTTTGTTGCTTTTATGTTAATGCTAATTGTGGATTTTTATGTCCCCCACCACAATAGTGGGGGACATATTGTTTTTGCCCTGTCTGTTGGTTTGTTTGTGTGTTTGTTTGCGCCAACTTTAACATTTTCAATAACTTTTGCAATATTGAAGATAGCCCAGGGACTACCCTACGGGCGACTACGGGCGATAATTTTGCTCTAACGCCCGTGATATCGCCCTATGAGCCCAGAAAAGCGAAGATCAAGTCGCCCGATTTTTTTTGTAAACAAGACCGGAAAAGCGAAAATCAAACCGCCCGATTATTATATTGCCAATGCGTGCTACCGCCCGCAGGCGGTTAGCAAGTTTATTGTTTGTTGTTTATCTAACGGTTACACAATTTACCCCCCGCACGGATCGTGAATTGACCGTGACAAAGCAGTCCCTTAATATTGGTTCCTATAACAACACACTCGTGCATATTCGCGCGTGCCACAAGTTGTCTAATAATAACATGATAATTGTTTGACCATCCGATAATTGCAGTTTTTTCGCAGACAGCATGGTTAAAGAAAGTCGGCAAAAATAATTAAAGAAAAACAAAATTATCAAAGGTCTATTAATTACGTAGATCCACGATTTAAGTCCAGCGAGTTTTGTCAGTTTGTTAATCCACCGATAATTACGAGAATTAAACACCCGTCTGATATAAACTGCAATCACATTCATTTTTTATATTAACAAGTCATAATACTACACATAAACATTGAGAAAAAAATTCCTCCATTAGATATAAATTTTCCGAGTATGAATTAAATTGCTACGTTATGACCTTCGACATTGCGAATGGCGGACTTATTGTAACATTCAACCCGCGTTCAATTCATAGCTGGCAATTCAAATTACAAGTAATGGTGATTAAGAAATGGATGAAGCATTAACTGGTTTTAACAAACATTTGATAAGGTTTGTTAAACCAGATAACAACAAGGAAAAATTGGGATTATTAAAGTTCAACAGGTAAGGCATTCTTAAGTGTACATATTTCAGACGTGTATAGTATTCGGATAAACAGTAATAGATATACTAGATGTTCTATGCATTACGATTGTGTTTTGTTTAAAAGCAGTCATAGGAATGATGGTAATATAATGACGATAAATGTGATGAAAAGGGGCTACCGGTACATATCTTAAATTACTTAAATAGATAGTAGATTTCAATGAGAATTTACTGTTTTTTACAAATACGCATAGTATAATGATAGAAATAATAAAAGTTGTGAAATGAACATGTTTTGTTTTTGATATTGTTCGCACAAACGTCTCCCTGATTTCCCAAACTTCTCCCTGTTTCGGAAAAAAGGAGAAGTCACTTCTCCCTATTTTAAAGGCCTAGGGTAGTCCCTCAGATAGCAACTTGATATTTGGCATGCATGTCACCACTATAGTCAGGGACATATTGTTTTTGCCCTGTCTGTTGATTTGTTTGTGTGTTTGTTTGCGCCAACTTTTACATTTGCTTTAACTTTTGCAATATTGAAGATAGCAACTTGATATTTGGCATGCATGTGCATCTCATGGAGCTGCACATTTTGAGTGGTGAAAGGACAAGGTCATCCTTCAAGGTCAAAGGTCAAATATATAGCTTCAAAGCGGTGCAAAAGGGGACATAGTGTTTCTGACAAACACATATCTTGTTTTTATTGCATTAACGGGTTGAATAATGTTTAGTTCATTTAAATATAGCCTATCAATACAGACTTTTCTTAGTTCTAATAACGCTCATTTTACAGCTATTTTGGTCAAATCAAATAAAGTGTAATAAACAAAAAGAAAAGTTACTAAATTTCAAGGGACATGAATTTCAGCTTTAAAATAATTCATATTTCATTATACATGGTACAAATAACCTGTGTACAAAACTTTCGCAAAATAATTTACTTCAATTGTGGTTAAGTTTCAAAGTCACACCACTTTATCAAATCATAAAATGTTAACCCTGACTTTGCTTAAATACCTGCATCATGTCTTATTAGAGGAACATAATTGGTTTACCAATCTTGTGTTCTTGTGTTCTAGCTTCAGAAAACACTAGATATAGAAATTACCCAAGGAGACAAATTAATAGCTGCTATAAACAGATATTATCACAATGTCTTCTCCATTTCCATATCCGTCCAAAGATTTCTACATGTCAGCAAAATCTTGTGAATTAGTATCAGTACATGTGTTGGTTTTGTCTTTTAAGGAACAAGAAATGCTGTTGCGTGTAGCAATTGCAAATATAATTTAGCCACAGTTAAAAAAACACACTAGACTTACTGCACATATGGATAAAGTAAAAATCCAGATTAGTTTGTGCAGTATTTTTGCTGAAAAATACGGTAAAAGAGGATTGTGACGTCCCAGATAAGCCTATGCCGATTTCACAGGCTAATCAGTGAGTGAGAAATACCTAACGCACATGCATTAAGCCTGGTTTTCCCAGAGCCCAGCTAACATTCATTAGACTAGCATGACAATCTTAGTACCCTCCTCTGAAGTGACTCTTATTTTAGCTAAGCTTCCTACTGAATTGCTAACCTGAAGACAGATACATGTAATGCAAGTGACCAGTTAAAATCAATATGTCATTATTTCATTCAAATGTTTGCATCGCTTGCCATTTAATGTCTCCGGGAACAACAAGCTTCTATAATATTTGTTAAGGAGACATGAAGTGTTGCGCATTTCTTGTCAATAGTATCAGTCAGTGAGATATTTACGAATGGTTGCATGTTATTGTCACGTAAAAAGAACATCGAAGTGCTAGTAGGCTGGAAAGACTGTGAGTAAAAAAATGGAGTGAAATCGAAATAGCACCGCAATTTTAATTGCTCATTAGAGAAAAGTATTGGTAACACGGTGCCTGTACCACGTGACTTTTTAAGATCTGTGTTGGGAGAATAAAGCACGACCCAGTTAACATTTTTAATCATGTCTTTTTAAATATTTCACCATTTTTAATGGGATAAAGTGGACAGCCTGCTCATTCATTAGAGTTTTCTAAAGGTATCATGATCTTTTTAAACAAATAAGTATTTTTTCAGCAAAGTGCAACCGCACGTTTGTAATATGAAGTCCCCACACTGATCCGACATTATTCTAACCATTCAAACGCGCGGTTGCACTTTGCTGAAAAAATACTTAATTGTTTAAATTAAGATCATGATACCTATTGAAAACTCTCACGAATGAGCGGTCTCTCCTCTGGATCCAAACTGATTGTAAAGGCCTTCAAAATTCGGTTCCTAAGCATTAAAAGAGTTAAGTTGACACTTCACACATGTGGGGAACATCATGCGAGGTAACAGATCAAGACCAATAATTCTGACCTGCAATTAAGCAGAATTATGCCCCATTTTGTACTAACTTAATTGCTGCTCTATGTAACATCATATTGGTTGAAACAAATACCTATGTGATAAATGGCCATTTTGTAACATGCTAGAAATGTTCTGGTTCAAATCAGGGCATTTCCTTTAAAAATGTCAGGACATATGACGAAAAAGTGGGACACCTTCACAATCAACCATGCCACCTTTACTGTAGTCCGTAATCGGTATATTACTTACAAAATCTCATAAATTTTTGCACTATTGACGATAAATGTGTTTAAGAATTTCATGAACACAGACGTTCTCCATTTTCCTGAAGTTAACACACATGTGCACTATGCTGATGAATCCATAACATGAAATGTGGTGCTTTCCTCTATTTTACATCCATTTCGGACCGAGGCATGTGTAATTGTTTAACACAATGTGCACGCATCAAGCACTGTTTTTATTCACTCAGTCATTAATTAACTCTAATTGAGATTGATGCATTATGTACAAATTATTTTCTGAAAATCAGTCAAAAGTGAAAGTCAATTTATGTGAAACATCAATGTGTATCGGTCAGCGCTCAATTTGTTTGATATACAAAATTGTTGTTTTGACAGTTTGTTTAGCCTCAGGTGCTATAATACACAGAATCGTATCTTTGGACTTTATTTGGGCCATGAAATACAAAAGCAGTCTGCTTTTAATTCACTATGATGCATCTATCGCTAGCAATAGACTGATCCCGGAAAAGCATGAGTTTAGAAAAACCCATTAATCACCCCGGTACAAACAACGCTGGTCCATTACATCAACCAATTATAGCTTACTTTAAATAATAACGGTTGATACAGTGTGTGATTTTGAAAGGATTATAAATGGGTCATGTTTATTTGTACCAGCAGATTAGTGGGTTTTTCCAAAAAGTTCCTTTTTTCCGGAATACATATATTAGCGACCCCTATCATAAAAACACACTGTTGTGAATGCCCGATAAAATCAATAATTTGCCAATAGATCGCTGATATGGTGCAATAACAACACTGGATCACTCGACTAGTTGATATGATTTGTTAATAGGATGCAATAAAGGGCCTAGCGATGATAATTTAAGAGCTTGAAAACTTTTATTGTGAACTTAAAGAACGTATGTCGTTTTTTACGAATGTCAGGACAAATTGTGTCACATCTGGACACCGGGACAAACACTCCAAAAGCAGGACTGTCCAGCCAAGATCGGAACGCCTGGCGTGTATGACAATTGCAACATATATTATTAAAAAAAAATTTTTTTATATATTGAGACAATAATAACTTCTTGCTGTGCAAACAATGTTGTTAATATGTTAATCTATAACTAATATGGAATGTTACTTGCACATATTAATCCTCATTTTTACATGGAACAGTCAACATTGCTTAAATAAATTCAGAAAATATTTCTGAAGATAATTATTGACCAAAGACATACATTTTGTATAGCATTTTATAATCACAATACACCTTGTGGCAAAGTAATTGTAAAAGGCATGGATTTACTAAAAATAATTATTTCCTTAGACGCTTTCTTGAAGATAACAATGTTTCATTTGCAACACCAACTAGATTCCTATTCACGCATAACTCCTGGAGGCGTAGGGCCTCCACTTTAATTGTAACTCCTTATAAAAAACTGTTATTAAATAACAAAATAATAAGGGCAGTTAGGATTCAATGTCCGTTCAGGGAAAATTTATAGGAAGTGGTACAGGGGACGTTAACTCCAAAAATATAACATTCATAAAATGTCATTCTTGGCATTGTGAATTTTACATACCTTGATATTATGAAGCTTTAAATATATGTGTAATTAGTTATTAGACATCCTAGCTAGTATATGTCACTTATTAGATGTTTATAGATTCGGGTGTCATGTAAACCCAAAAACTAGGTCACTGGGTTATATCTTAGAAAAACATTGTTACCAGTCTAGAGGCCACATTGATGACTCAATCTTGATGCAATTTTTCAGAATGTTTCTCTTGACAATAAATAGCAAAAGTTCCAAATTGGGTCATGTGCATTGAGAAACCTGCAGGTCACCTGATTAAATTTTAAAACAAATCATTTCTCATCTAGGTTAAACATTTAAGATGCAAGCTTATAATGAGACTAGGTCAGAATGTGTATCATTCTTTACAATATCAAATCCATGTCTGAATCTGGGTCACATGCGTCCCAAATCAAGGTCGCCTGGTCAAATATTTAAAAACAACTTATTACCTCTGTAGAAGCAACATTTATGACTTAGTCTTGATGAAACTTATTCAGCATGTTTATCTGGATAAGATGAAGGTTATGTTTGAATCTGGGTCAAGTGGGGTCAAAAACAAGATCATCGGTTCAAGTCTTCAACAACGAGTGTCCTGGAACTTAGATGATTGGCTAATGGCATGATGGCCCTTAAGTTAAAATTTATGCATTTTTTTCTAATTTCGAGATTTATTTGAACAAGTTAACCGGTATGTGGTTCAGCAGGCATGTCTTCTTTGTCCTTAGGATATAGTTTATGCAAGGGAGTTTTATAGTTTATGCATTGTCTGTCACTTTCAGTTGTTCCACACTTATTGGTTTCCTCTCTTACTCAGCTGTTTTTCTTGGGATCATTGCTAAAATTTCTGAGCATAATTATTAGCATAAAATGTAAGCTGAGAACACTAACCAAACAAATGCCACTGAGCACTTTGGAGTTATGACCTTTTAATAATGGCCCTGTGTAAATGTTCTTACTTAATTTTTTCAGAAGCATGTCTCAAAAAGTAAACAAGGTTAGGTATTATTTTAAAGTTATTTGTCAGATTTATGCAGGTAGATATTACTAAGGGGATGTGCAGTGCTCAACACCTGTTACTCTTGATGGTCTAGTTTTTGAGTTATTTCCCTTTGCCTATGTCTGTACTTAAATTTTGTCTTAAAAACTATTACAGGTATCAACTCGAAACTTAAAAGATCAGTGGATCTAACTACAGGGGATGTGCAGCGCAAAATAAATTATAATCTTGCTTGCACACTTGTAGATTTATTGCCTTTTGTTATATTGTATTGTTTGTATATGAATGTTATCCAGAGGATATCTTAGCAAATGAAGTAAATATAGGAACTTGAATTATTGTAAATAGATAGGTCTTTTCAGAAAGTTTGCAGTGCACACAAACTATAACTCCTGCTCTCCTATTTTTAGAGTTATCGCCCTTTATTAAATTGTGTAATTATTTTGTTTCCATAATACATTCTATGATGGTTGTCCAACTAAAACGCATTGATGTGTCAAGTGGCATTTAGCAGGGACAATAGGACATTCATGTATGATTCACAAATTTCTTGTTCTTTTAAGGATTTAGTTTTTGTCATTGAACAGGAATTTCCTTCACTGTTTATTGCGCAACATTTATTACAATACTTTCCCTGGATGACAGATTTATGTTTATAATATAAACAGGTTTGATAATGAAACAGTTCTTTTTGCAATATTTAGATTTATGATCATGTTGCAACAGGATATTTATGTTTGTTTTTGTTTTTTCAATATTTTGTTGTATTGTCTTATAACCAAACTTTAACACCCCTGTCTACAGAAAATAATTCAACAAATGCCAAAATGACATCAGTAAGTGATGTTTATTTCACTGAAAATAAACCAGTATTGTGTCATTGAACCAAAGCATATGCAAGGTAATGCTCTTTTCTAACTATTGTGCACGTGAGGAATGAACGAGTTACATCTGAAAAGGATTTAAATACTTCAAATGATGCAAACAATAACACTTGGAAATCTAAAATGTGTGCATATGTTTACTGAATTTAACCGATAATTACTGATACACAATGTGTAGTATATGGCCAGAATGACCAGTTTAATATTGTGCATATGTCACTGCCTTATGATAAACTTTATGTTCACACTGCAGTCTGAATGCAGAAAAGCATTTGAGTGATCTTGATTTACTTTCATTTTCAATCTCAGGTGTTCCATTTTTATGCTCCCCCGAATTTTTTTTGGATGGGAGCATATAGTCGCCGCTTCGTCTGTCCGTGCGTGTGTCCGTCCTTGCAAATTTTTTTTCCAGGCTATTTCTCAGCAATTAATGACCGGAATTCAATGAAACTTTATGGGAAGCTTCACTACCAAGAAGAGATGTGCATATTATCAGCCAGTTCTGGTCGGATGATTTTTCACAGAGTTATGGCCCTTTGAAATTTCCATTAACTGTACATATAGTGCAATTCTTGTCCGGGCTATTTCTCAGCAACTAATGACAGGAATTCAATGAAACTTTATGGGAAGCTTCACTTCCAACAGGAGATGTGCAAATTAACTGCCGGTTCTCGTCGGATGATTTTTCACAGAGTTATGGCCCTTTGAAATTTTCCATTGTACATATAGTGCAATTCTTGTCCGAGCTATTTCTCAGCAACTTATTACGGGAATTCAATGAAACTTTATGGGAAGCTTCACTACCAATAAGAGATGTGCATATTATCAGCCGGTTCTGGTCGGATGATTTTTCACAGAGTTATGGCCCTTTGAAATTTTCTATAAACTGTAGATATAGTGCAATTCTCGTCCGGGCCATTTCTCCCAAAATACTGACTGGAATTCAATGAAGCTTTATGGAAAGCTTAACTGCCTTGAGGAGATGCTCATGTTATTTGTGGGTTCTGGTAAGAAGATTTATTTAGAGAGTTATGGTTGTTGTGACCTTGATTTTGCCATTTTGTTTTCCAAACTCCTTCCATTGGTTTTGTTACTTTCCTATGCAGGTTAGCAGTACATGCTGTGTTAATCAGTAAAATCCCTCCAAATCTGGAATGATTGTTAATTAATCATATGAAATAACAATAGTATTTGAACATGTTGCAAAAGAGATATGATAAAGCTTTGTGTCTAACCAGTAATGTTACTGCAAGGATGGTGTTTGTTTTCAGTGTCACACAGAAGATTGATATTGTGTGTTTTTTCTGTGCACTCATTGCAGAAAGGCTCCTGAATGACACTTCTCCCTTTTTCCCTTTCAGTGTCATACAGAAGCTTGACTTTGTGGGTTCCTGCTGCACCCTGGTTGCAGAAAATCTTATGAGTGATCCAGATTTCTCCATAGATCCAATTGTTGCAGAACTTCTTATTGGTAAGTATAAGGGATGTCAATAAATATCTGGACATTCTAAAACTTAGTAAGTATTGGCATTGGAACTTAGTCCTCTGCTTAAGATAATTTACTATTTGAACTAATAGCAACTTATTGTTTTTTTTAAACACTGGGACTTGGGAAGGGACATTGATTACTGATTTGTGCACATGTGGTAATATCAAAATAAAACCTCAAAAAGTTATACAGTACAGCCAAAGCGGCACAAACATAATCCGCGGCTACGCCACGGCCAGATTATTAGTCCGCGGCGGCCGAATCGTGTGTTCACGCGGCGTATCGCCGTGGCACTCGGCATTCATGCAACGACGCCGAGTCTGTATTAACCTTGCGTACTTTCGCGGAGTAAATCCGCCGCATACGTACGCGGCGGATCGAGTGAAAAGATATCCACCTACATGTACATACATGTATGTGTAGCGTAGAATTAATTACGCGCAACTGTTTATGTTTCGTTCGATTATCATTATTATATTTGTAATCCGAAACACACTTCAGAATTTTAATGCTAACGCGTCCTTTGGCAAATTCTAGCGTCAAATAAACAGTGCTAAAATATCCTTTGTTTCATAAAAAGCGCGCGAAAATTATGCAGACATGTAGAACGTCGTTTGGAAAGTTTGGGTGTATTTTGTGTTGTATAAATACATGAACATCACGTCAGGCGTAAATCCATGTTCAGTGGAGAAAAAAAACGCCCCGATTAGAAGTTTTTTCATCATCTCTATAAATAGTAACAAATGCCCAAATGTATTTGATACTTAAGGAAATATCGAGAATGTTTGTGTATCGTAAATATTTACCAGCATTTGCTTTAAAACTGGAATATACGGGATTATCGGGTAATTAGTAGCGATATTAACTGTATAATATAAACAAAATAAAACGTGTTTATATACGCATATTCAAACAATAGTTGTAATAAGCTGATAATTAACAAAACTACAAATACGTCCTCACCGTCTTGATTATTGATGTGGCTTCAAACTGCTAATTTTCTCAGCTAAAATATAATAGCGGAATCAACATGCAATTAATTTATAAATCCACCATATGCTGGAGCCTTGACCACTTGTATGTGCGAAAACATAATTACGTGACCTTGTTTATGTGTGAAATACATAAGCTACGGGCGGGAAACAAACTTAATAATTGGCCAGACACATTAACTATGCTTACATGTATATGCTTATACAATCCGCGCACAATAAATTTATTATGATTTTAATTATTATTATAATTGTTCTTTCAAAATTTGTTAACTACATGTAACTAATAATTTAAAAAAAAAAAATTTCATGATCGCATCGACTCGGCATCATGTCGCGGACCGCGGCATGCCTCAGCGGACAGATGCGAAGTTTCGCGGCAAATGCGACTTGCCGCCGCATACTGACGCGGCTTCAACGACTGACGCGGCATCGACTCGTTTCGCCTTGCCGCCGTGGATCGCGAAATACGTTTGTTCCGCTTTGGCTGTACTGTATGTAGCTGTAGAGCATCTCAAGGATTGTTATGCCCCCACACAGAGGGAGGCATTAAGCATATAGCATTTCTCCATCCATACATCTCTACATATGTCCTATAGCTTTTAGTTCAAGCTCCTTATTACCTCTTGGGTGATTCTGACTCAAACTTTCATACCTTAATGCATAGATCATCATTGATGACAGAATTGTGACTCTGACCTGTTTTGGAGGAATTAATTATGGTACTTTGTCTGTTGTTGTTTTATATGCCCCCGTCAGGGTGGCATATAGCAGTTGAACTGTCTGACAGTCTGTCAGTCAGTCTGTCCGTCTGTCCGAAAACTTTAACACTGCCCATAACTTTTGCAATATTGAAGATAGCAACTTGATATTTGGCATGCATGTGTATCTCATGAAGCTGCACATTTTAAGTGGTGAAAGGTCAAGGTCATCCTTCAAGGTCAAAGGTCAAATATATGGCTTCAAAGCAGCGCAGTAGGGGGCATTGTTTTTCTGACAAACACATCTCTTTTTAATAAATCATCTTTTAGTGTAGATGATTATAAAGAAGAGAATTGTATAACTTCAATCACTTTAGGCAGAAGTATGGTCTTTGTATTTCTTTACAAACATTGTGTTATTGACTACTGTAAAATGTTTGGCCAAAGTTGCGGCTGAAGAAAGCTTTAGATGATCATAACGGAAATTATTTGATATGAACCAGTTTTGCCACAATTACAGCACTTTGGGAGTTCTATCTGGCTAGTGGATTTGTCTTAAGGGCAGCATTGCCTACTTTTAAATGGGCCTCAACTAATGATGAAACCATAGAGTGAATATTTGGTAATTTTCGACAAACATTAATTTATGAAGTTTTATTAGACACCCCTCCTCCATCCCCCAGCAGACAAGAGGTGTATGATTTCACTCAGTTAGTAGGTTTATTCACACAAAATGTTACACATTTGTCTCATTTTCCCAATATATATGACACATTAGCTTTAAAGTGTATTTGATTTACGCTAACATCAATTTGTAACCGACACTGAAGTAAATGTTAGTGTTATCTATTCTATGCTTAAGATACTACATATTCTGAACGATATCTTTCTTCATAGATAAACAATTGCATCTCGGATATACACCCTGTGCAGTAAGTTGTAATGTTTATAAGCTATTTTTAAGCTGTAACTTTTTAGAAAACTGTATAATAAGTGTGTGTTTCCTTCTTTTGAATGCTAACAAATATGTGGACAGAAATTGCTTGTTTTTTAGCTCACAAGAGCACAAATTGCTCATCATGAGCTTTTGTGATCACCTGTTGTCTGTCCTGATTTGGCTGTTGGGCGTCAATTACATTTATCTTGTGATCAGTCTATTTTCATGAAACTTGGTCAGAACATCATTTCGCTGCAGTGGGCAAAACTGGGTCATGCAGGGTATAAAAAACTGGGTCACAAGTTAACATTATATAAAACAAGAAATATCTTTAAAAAAGATATACGGCGTTGATTGTGGTCGATGTTTATGAACGATCAAAAGTTATCTCTATGAGATAAAAAGTAGCGGATGCCTTTTTTCTGCGCAGTTCTTAGCTACATCATAAGCAAATCAATTACGGGGTGTTGCGCCAGATTTCGTTGCTTATTTTGCTTTATGTGATATTATTACTCAGATATCTATATTTACAGAATAGAAAAACACAAGAAACATGAAAATAAACGAGTGCATATAGGTCAGCCGGCAATACTCGAATCTTATTTAATTGCATAATTATAGTATAGTGAATTATTGTGCTCATGCTTAATAAACTGGTCTAAATGGATAAATATTTCTAATTAATTTTATCAAAATTGGTCCTTATCATGCAAATGTTGAAACCATATTAAAAATCGATGATTGACATACCACAATAATATCGCCGAATATCTTTATTTAGTATCTTTCTGATCAAAACAGACTTCAAGTGCACAAAGTTTACGAGACGGCGTTTATATAAAGATTTCTGCAACTGACCGCAAACTGACCTTGATACCTTGCGGATTGGAATGCAATGCATTACAGTCACTACGTTATTGTCAGTAAGACCGGTGTAACACAATGATCGCAACCCCTTCTGCGATCTCCGGTGATGAACTGTATATAAACTCTGACTTTCACAAATGGCCGCGAATTGACCCGAAACCTCGCGGGTTGAAATGCAATGCAAGTAAGTACTAAATATGACAACATAGCCTTTAGTATAAACGCTTTTGCGCTGGTAATTCTCTGAAAATACAAGGTGAACGCACAAACTGTATTTATGTCGAAAATTGATTGTAAAACTGTTCTATCTATTGAGCCTTTTCATTAGAGATAAAATTGTTTCATGCAGTAAAACAGTGTTAAAAAGACGCGGATATGTTTCCAATGTTCTGGTGTTATACTCAAATCAGCCAATGGAATAAATGAAGTGTATTCATTCGTACCTAGCCGCGGGAAGTTTTATTTGAGTATTATTGGACACTTACAAAGGTCAAGTCAGGGTGAAAAGCTGGCTTAATACAGCTTACGCCGAAAAACTCCTGAATACTTCAGAAGTCAAATGTTTTGTCCAATCTTCATGAAACTTGCTCAGAACATTTGGTTAAATGTTATCTAGGCTGAGTTTGAATATGCTGCCATTCTGTTGAAAAACATAGATGCCTGGGGGCAGGGCAGTTTTCCTTATGGCTATAGAAAATCCTTTTGAAGTCAAATAAATGTGTCCATTGTTCATGAAACTCTCCATAAGCGTTTATTTTAGTGATATTGTACCAAGTTTAAAAATGGTTTGGGTCCATTGAGAAACATAGCCATCTGGGGTAGGGTAGTTTATCTTATATTGCTATAGTGAAACCTTGTGGGCTTTGGTGGTCACCTTTTGTGAGCCTTGCATTGCCAACAGGCAAGTCAACATCATTTGCCTTGTGATAACTCTATTGTCATAAAACTTGGACAAAACATTTGTTTCAATTACTTCTCAGCCAAGATGACTCTTGGATCATGCATGGTATAAAATACAGGGTCACTAGGTAACAATATAGAAAAGCTTCTGAATACTTTTGAAGTCACATTTTGTGTTTGAATCTTCATGACACATGCTGAGAACATTAATTTTTCATGCTATCTACCGTAAATCTACGAATATAATACGCACTTTTTTACCTGCCGATTTTTTTCTTCAAGTTGGGGGTGCGTATAATATACAAGTTTAGAGCAGAACAAAATTTTTCCTGTGCAAGTTTTCAACTTAATCGCTGTTATTAGCTTCGCGGCAGACATTTTGAACTACACCATTACATCAAAGGGGTGCAACAGGGCTCGCGCTGTCGTTCGCGATTTGAGTTATTTGCGAAAATACACTGTAACTCCAATATAGTGCGGTCAATGGGGTCCAAGCCGCGAAACAGCGTTATAACGGATCCGCATTATAGGTTTTGAGCTCATTTACTGCAGGGCGCTATAAAAAAAACAGGTAGAGAATAGCCTATAATATAGGTCATGTATATAATAATATTGCCATGCTGTGTTGACGCAAATGCATATAAACCGAATCGTATCAATAACAGTATACATACCGCTTTTCTTAAGAAAATTATAATATAATTATGTGCACATTTATCCGATAATCCAATAAAATTGCAACATCACTTAAAAAATAATAATCTTGAACATTAATGACGATATATGTTTAAGAAATTCGTAAACACAACCGTACGCATATATGCCATTTTCAGAAGTGTTAAGAGTACAGTGCGTTATGGGGCAGAGCTTTCATCGGATGAGCGACTTTAAATTTAGATTGAATGCAAAACGACTCATGTACAAATAATTGTTGTATTGCGTCATACGCATGCAAAAAACGTGTTTCACGGGGACTTTCTGATACCGCGCGAAAATGAAAGTGAAACTCTGTTAACAATTACCGGTACACTGCGTTTCCATGTAAATAAATCGTCTGCATTATTTAATTTCTTATACACGAACTGAAAGATTAAATGACATAATACTAGAATGATAATGAAATGACAGAAAAAGTTGTTTTAAACAGTAGGCAGTATATTTCACAGCCGCTCATTTAATATAGTCAAACTGCAACCATATCAATGTAAGAATGTTTTAATCGTTTTGAATTACTTTAATTGTATAACTATCCCGCTTGCACTTAAATTATGGAAATTATCGCACTGAACCGCTCTGATGAGGAATACATGGAATAAACACTGACACGCGAGTTTTTCACACCTTTATTGTCATTACACAACAGATTAACACCAATTAGCTGTCGGTGTTGTTTAACCTCGAGGCTATTATAATCGGTTCAACGGACGGTTGAATAAAGCAATCAACATGTGATTGCCGCCATCTTTGAATTGTCTGAAAATACATGGAGTTGCATAATACGGACTTGAATCAGAAATCAAACGGAAGGTTGGAGAAAAAATGGGATCCAAGCACCCTCCGCGTTATATTGGATTCAGTGTTATAACGGAGCGCTTTATATTGGAGTTACAGTGTATTGAGAATTTGGCTCAATAAAAATCTTATTTGTGAAAATGCGAAAATCTTGTAAAATTTCATTGAAAACATCTTCCATTTATATCGGACTGGTTTTCTATATTTGTCTCTTTGTTTTAATGAAAGTGTTCGCAATTCCAACAGTAAACAAAACCCGGTCTATACCCGATTATGAGACATCGCTTGACCGTATTGTTATTGAAGTGCGCATGGTAGCTGGCCAATCAACATATTGAGCTCGCTTACACATGAAATGACATTGTCGAATGAAACGTGAGAACGGGAGGAGCTATCAGGTAATATTGGGTCATTCATGCGCAGACACTGTATACTTTGAATACACAGTTAATATCGTCGTCTGCCTACAAAATAGCGACTGGACGCTAAGTCTTATAAAGAGATTAGCAAATGAAAAAAAAACAACTGACAATACCTGTAAATAAATATTTCTTAGCTGAGTACTATTTATCTTTCTACCGCATATTTCTCATATCTGAAGTTACGAGTGGTAATTAAATAATTATGTTTATGATGCTAATAGAGTCTATTTCACCTGTCTGCCGATTGCCGAATTAAATTGAAAGGTGATAATTAATTAATTAGTTTTTTACTCCCAAACTAAGCTTAATGACAGCAGCGTATTTTAATTAAAGAGATCATGAAAAACACGAGCGGTTTAATTTTAATTTAAGTTATATTAAAGTATCGAGTTTGTAACACTTTGGAAAAGTAATTCATCTAGACAACTATAAAAACGGAAGTAACCATTTTGTCTTCTTATTACTTTATTATTACTATAATTATAATTGTCCCGAATATTGTCAAATTGAATTAAATGTGAAAACAAAAAACAGCGTCTCTGCTTCTTTCTTTTGTAATTATGACTGCTTGACCAGGATGTCAGCAAGGGGCCCGTGTGTTATCGGTAACAATCAATGGTAATATAAACAATAGACAGAGATATTTATTATGCAACTGTCATAACAACAGCACTTTAACACATCCCGATCAATATACCTGGGTATTACTGTGAAACAGACAGTTGACAACACCAAATTGTGCTATTTTCACAACACAAAAATATATTGACACATTTTTTAGTGCGTATTTTACTCGGATTTTCAATTTTTACCGATAAATTTTGACCAAACTCGGGGGTGCGTATTATGCACGAGAGCGTATTATATTCGTGGACTTACGGTAAGTGAGGTTGGAAATTCATGTCTTTTGTAAACCATGGCCGCCAGGGATGGGGCTGTTTTTCTTATATGGCTAGAGTGAAACCTTGTGTAGATTGTTTTAGTCACATTTTTTGTGCTGTCTAGATTAAACTTGCTCAAAACATTTGTTTTAAACATATCTGGCCAAGTTAGAGAATAACAGGCTATCTGGGGTGGGCAGATTTCTTTATATAGCTGAATTGAAAGAAATCAAATCTTTTTTTACCTTAGCAGCATAAAGCATTTTGTAAAAATATTTACTATTAATATCTCAGCTGAGTTCAAAAGTGGACAAAACTTGAAAAGCTTCTTAGAATAGTTTAGTTCCTGTGGTTCTCAGGTGAATAATCCAGGACCTTTGGCCGTCTTGTTTTCTGGTTAAGCAGGTTTTCCGAAGGAAAAAACTGGTTATTAGATTGGCGAATGTTGGTGGGCTGGCGGGCGGGCTGGCAGGCGGGCTGGCAGGCGGAACAAGCTTGTCCGGGCCATAACTTTGTCGTTCAATGTTAGATTTTAAAATCATTTGGCACATTTGTTCACCATCATGAGAAGGTGTGTCATGCGAAAGAATTACGTCAATATCTCCAAGGTCAAGGTTACTCTTTGAGTTCAAAGGTCAAAAATGGCCATAAATGAGCTTTTCCGGGCCATAACTATGTCATTCATTGTGAGATTTGTCATAACTATGTCATTCATTGTGAGACGGTGTGTCGCATGAAAGAATTACGTCAATATCAGTCCCGTCTGTAGATCTGCCATAGTCATTAGCACTTTTCTATGGAATTCCATAGAAAATATTATATAATTCTACGGAAATCGATGGAAATCCATGGAATTTGATGGAATTCCATCCACTTGCCAATTTTCCATCTGAAGCTGTTATGGAATTCCACGGAATCTCGACTAAAATTCCATGCATTTCCACGGAATGTATGGAAAACACCATGGAAAGTTGGACTTAGCCATTTTTTTCAACGGAAATCGTTATGGAAAATAACTTATACATTTTCTTGGATGGAAATCAATGAAAAATAACTTAGAAAATTTTCGCTGGTTGTCTGAAATGTATTTGTAGTTTAATACATGTATGAATTTATTTGCATCATGTATTTTGTATTTAAAAGAAAATGCAATAAAGATAATTATAAATTTGTTCTAGAAATTGGAACAGTTCTGGAACTGTTCCATATTTGTGTTCTAAAACGTATGTTCTGGAATTGTTCCAAAACAGTTTTTTTAGAATAAATCCAGAACATTTGTGGAAACTGGCTTAGGACTGAAACTGTTCCAATAATTTCAAGAACCTTTTTAGAACATTTCAAGGACAAAATATGGTCAAAAATTTCTAAAAATGTTTTAAAATGTAGTTCTAGAACACATCTAGAATGCTTTAAGTTCTTATGGGGAATAAGAACACATATAGAACACCTTACACTTACAAATAGCCAAATAGACTTCATAGAAGCGACAGCAGCAGCAGCAGTAGTAGTTGTAGATGTAGTATCTGTATTAGTAGTAGTAGTTGTTGTTGTTGTAGTAGGTGTTGTTGTTGTAGTAATTGATGTAGTAGCAGTAGTGTTTTTTATATCAGTAGAGGTTGTGGTGGTAGTAGTAGTAGTAGAAGTAGTAGCATTAACAGTTTCTGTAGCAATAGTAGTAGCAATAGAAGTAGCAGTAGTAGCAGTTGTTGCTGTAGTAGCAGTTGTTGCTGCTGCTGTTGCTGCTGTTGTTGTTGCTGCTGTTGTTGTTGCTGCTGTTGCTGTTGCTGCTGTTATTGTTGTTGTTGTTGTTGGTGGTGGTGTTGTTGATGCTGTATTAATTAAAGTAGTAGTTCTGCAGAAGTAGGAGTAGTTGTTACTTTCAAAGCAATTTCTACAAGTTTAAATTTCTTAACCCTGTCCAAGTGGTATACACACTGTTTTTTCTCAATATCAAACTCAGCCAGTCCAGGTTGTCAAATAACAATCTATCTGATAAGCCAAGCATGTGTTGTACATCAGATGTTGGGTATGTTTGCTGCAAATCTATTGGTTATAAGATATAACAGCCTTTTCTAATTGGCTGAATTCAAATACAGAAAGTTTACCTGTTAGATTGAAACATGAAACATGGTGGACAATGTACTGGTTTAACTTGTTAAAATAAAGTTAAAGACATTTAACAAACAGAAGAGTTCATTAGTTTTTCCATTAAAAACACTTTCTTAAAATACTTATGTATTTATATCATTTGGAAAGTGACATGAAATATTGCTAAAGAGTGATGCATACAGTGTTTGAGCAGTCTGTCTAGGAATAGAACAACAACTGAAGGTTTGTGATTTTTATTATTTCTAAATATTCCTTTAAATTTAATCTTCTTATGACATTATTGTAGACCTTTTTATGTGATATTTGAGGTTTTAGTATGGCAAATATTAGTTTAAAAGCAGCTGTCACCCAAATTTTCACTTAGTGGAGTTTGCAGGTTGAAAAAGGAAGTAATAAGACCTATGTGGAGAAATTAATAACGTTGAATGTAGTATCGGAATTTTATCATGCAAGGTTATGGAACTGCAGGCTAAGGAAGTTTTTAACTGTGCATGTTGAGCACTCAATGCTCATTAATGGTGTTAATGTTTATTATTATCCCCCGCGATAGGCGGAGGGATATTGTTTTGGCGTTGCCTGTCCGTCCTTCCATCCTTCCGTCTGTCCGTCTTTCCATCCGTCCGTAGCCATATCTTGGAAGTGCTTTGGCAGATTTCACTGAAACTTGGTATGAGTATGTATATGGATAAGAGGACATGCATGCCAAATGGCATTGTACACCATTAGTTAATAACAGAGTTATGGCCCTTTGTATCTTGAAAAAATGCTTTTTGTGTGTCCAAGGCCATATCCTGGAAGTGCTTTGGCGGATTTCATTGAAACCTGGTTCGAGTATATATATGGATACGAGGATGATGCACGCCAAATGGAATTGTACACCATCTGTTAAAAACGGGGTTATGGCCCTTTGTATCTTTAAAAAATGCTTGTTTGAGTGTCAAATATAATACTTATGTGTCCAGAAGCATGTTGGCGGGGGATATCAATTCAACGTATTTGCTTGTAAATAAAAAATTAAACCAATGGAATTGGTTTTTAGGTATCTGAGTGTGCATTTTCATACCAATAGAATTACACATCATTCTTATTATAGCAATAATAAATGTGTACTAATCATACCAACAAATTAAGTTATGCTTAGTGCTTTGCGATGTATTCACTTCGTTTTTAGTTCTCTTTCTAAAGACCATTTAACAACTTAATATTTAAAACAATTCATGAATTACGTTCCCTATACATTTTCATTATGTGCTTTAATTACCATTGACCAGTTGATGGAAGATACTGCAGAGTTTGGCAGGGAAATAATCCAACAGCAAAGCGGCTCTTTAAGCGCATTTACCTAGAGGACTTACAGGGCCACAAATTCATGGTAAATATTGTCATGCCCTGGGCTAGATAAGTTATTTAATGTTAACCACCTGAAAGTATTTTGTCTTCTTGGAATTCAATATATTGGTCTAAGTCAGTTACACTTTTCTGGATCCTGGGATAACTTTAAAAGTTCTAAGTAATTTTTCATGAAACTTGAAACATGAACAGATGACAATAAGGACATTTTGCACGTCATTTCATGTTGTTTATAATGCAACAATTCTGGTTGCTATGGCAACAAATATATTTAACAAACTTAAAATAGTGAAGATTAACAGGTAGGGGACCATATTGCTTTGCAATCTCTTGTTATAGTTTGAATGTAAATAACTCTTTGCTTTAGACATTTTTATGATTTTTTATTTTGTAGAGCACATGTGAGCAGTATACAATGTACCTCATACCAAAAAACGACCCGGAGGCAGTGACTGGTGTTCAATATTCTCAGAAGAAAAGGAAAATGGCAGTGGGAGACTTGGACAAACATTTTTAAAAACTAGCCTCTGTGTTAAGCCTGGCAGTCTGTGGCTGGTGACATGTTTTATTTTGGTAACTTCTTGTATAAAAAAGACCAGTTATTTATTTTGTGAATTGTATTTTGTGTTTGTTTTTTGTCTTAATTTATTTGTTGTTTTTTTTAATTTAGGAATTTGAAACTTGGATAATTGAATTAAGTCCGTGTTCAACAGTACTGAGCATAGTATAATAAATAACAAATTTACAACAGTTGTTAATTTGTTATGTATTATTATTAACTATGCTCAGTACTTGAATACTGGCTGTCTGCATGGGAATTTGTTTTCTAGAAAGTTGGTTTCAGACTTAAATATTTGAAGTTAACCTTCGGAACTTTTCTAGAATTGTACTGGAACACATCAACTAGAACTGAACTTCTGTTATCATACTGAAAGTGTTCTAGAATTAATAAGGAACAGTTGTTGAACGTTAAATTTATGAGAAAAAACTCTAGAACAATTGTGCGTGATGTGTGTGTGCATGTAATTGTGTGTGTTTATGAACATATGTGAGAAAGGAAGTATACTTGTCATAAGCGAAATGTAAAATTCTACTTCTATGTTTTATATTGTGCCTTTTATAAGTTTTTCTTTTCTCACCTGTATATGCGTGCATGTTTATGGATGTGTTTTTGAATGTGTGCATGCATGCCTGTGGTTAAGAGAGTTGGTACTTTATGAAAATGTAAAACCACTCATTTTTTAATATGTACTGTGACTGCATGTGTGTGGTTAATGATTGATGCCAGATCTTGTTCTTGTTTAACTTCTATGATGAAACCTTTAGTTACATTCACATTTGTTTTTCAAAATCAATAAAATGCCTTTGATATATAATCTGTTTTTTTTTCTATTTTATTCCAGCTTATTATTAAATTCCATAGCTTTTCACGGAATTCCACGGCATTCTATGGAATTCCACGGCATTCTATGGAATTCCACGGCATTCCATGGAATTCCACGGCGTTCCATGGATTTCCACGGCGTTCTATGGAATTCCACGGAATTATATGGAATTCCACGGCATTCTATGGAATTCCATGGCATTCTATGGAATTCCACGGCATTATATCGAATGCCACGGAATTCTATGGAATTCCACGGCATTTTATGGAATTCCATCCCATATCAAGTCCCCCTTCTGTTTTTTTTTCACTTTTCCATTGATTGCATGGAATCGGATGGAAAGTTAGTGCCAATACTCCATGGAATTCCATCTAACGGTTTCCATAGAATTCCATATGATTCCACGGCAGATCTACAGACGGGATTCCTAGGTCAAGGTCGCTAAAAATAGATTTATTTTGATTCAAAGGGGGTTAATGATAAATAATCAGTTCAGTTTGAGTTGTCTCCCTTAATCAGACTTTTTTTCACATTAAAAATCTGGTTTTGTGACAATTTTTGTAACTTGTTTTAATTTGAAACACAACCACTTCAAAGAATTGTTGAGTGGGTTGCTGTGATGTTTTGTAAATAAATCCAGATGCAGCATCAATATTGTGTTAAAAGTTATTATTAAGGTTTCATTTGCATTGTTGTTATGAAGTCTTCTTTTAGACCAGGAGGTTTTGGGTTCGATCTCCATCTAGGGAGAATATTTAAAGATCTTTCTCAAGACACCAAAGGCTGTTTTTCCTGGAAATGGACTGAATAGGTCCTCTATAGACATTGAAAGAGTTAAGATGCCATCAAGCTGACATAAACAGGCTTAAACTGATGGGACTTTGCCTAAATATGCCAAGAAGAATATAATCATTTAAGCCAACAACACCAATTGGTACCAAAACAAAAATAATAGCGGATTACTAATGATATTTATATTTAAAGGTACTTTTCCAAACCTTGCAGAAGTCAGTTTAGTATGATTATTTTTGTGTTTAAAGGCACGATACTGGTTGATACTGTAAACAAATCTGTGCAAGCTGGGAAGATAACTCCGCGAGATGAGGCAGTCTTGGCAGAGTTGTTGCCCTTGGTTCCTGATATAAAGGGAGACAATCTGTTTGAAGAACTCCTGGCTGCAAAACTGGATTTAAGCGGTAAAGGAAAGCTCTTGAAAATGTAAACAACAAACTGTTAGATGAGATAATATTTCCCTAATTTCTGTTACACTATAATATAGGTTATAAGAGAGGAGATATTTGGAAAAAAAAGTGATGTTTTCATGTTGTCAAATTTTAGTCTTTAGTGGCTGTAAGCATTTTTTGGGATGTTGAACTAATCCCTACTTATCTACATAGACAAAGTTAATGGTATTGACACAGCTTTACAGCATTAGTGTTTGACAGGAAATGTCAAGTGTCATATAAGTAAACAGTGTAATGATTTCAAAGTAGTGTATTATCTTGATTTTGAAAGAAATGAGGATCTTTCTGTGGATTACATTGGATAAAAATGTATTTCATTGCGGTGGTAATTGGGTTGTAAACAATTAAATGTTGGGATAATTTTTAGAGGGATTCTTCCATTTGTGAAATGGTCTTCTCAAAAAATCAACAACAATTAATTTCACCTGAATAATAGTGATTTGCAGTAACCTTGTGTGACAATACACTGATGAAGGGTTTACAAGTGAACATTTTAGGTTGAATTGTGTATCACACATTTATACATAACCTGAATAAACTCTCTTCAACATTTACATGATTACCACTTTTTAAACCACATTTATTGCCAAATATTCATTTATCATGGCCAGATTATGTGTTCTTATAATAATTGATGGACACAAGGTAAAAGCCACATAAGGTCAGAAGCCCATTTTTTTACCCAAACATCACACAACATCCTGCAGGCTCCAGGTAAGCAACTTAGGTTCTTTTGGCTGTCTTGTTCAATGAAGCTTATTCTGTTACTTTATTCACCATGAGTCGTTGTCTGTCTATTTCTTACATTCAGAATTTCTCTTCCCAAAACATAAGTCCAGGCTATTTATGATAGGCTTATTCCTCATTATTCCTCTTATTGACTTGCTCAGGCTTCTGTCATTTGCCCAGAGTAATATGTACCTAGTTGAACACCTCATTTTCCCATCAATAAAGCTTTGTAGATAATGCACCTAAAGTAATATAGATTCCCGGGGAATTAGTGGGTAATTTGTTTGTGATGAAGCAAATGAGATGGATCAGCTTCAAGTTTGTAATTCCCTCTTATGGTTGTGTTTTCCATCAGAGAGTTTATTCAGTAAGTTACATTTACTAATATTTTGTGTGAAAGATAATTGCATCAGAAATAAACAGAAAGCTAAGGTACTCATCAGCTGCAGTACTTGGATTTGAGGAACCATTCAGTAGCAAAAGGTCAATGACCCAGAGTTTTGCACAAAGAGCATTAAAAGATAATATATTTCAATGTAATTATCATTAAACTTCTCAGTAGTTTTGCAAAAAAACGGAAAGCAATAAGACTATATAACATCCTCAGTCGCGATGAAACAAGACATATACAAATCAACTATAAAAAGAAGTGGTATTGCTTAAGGTCTTGAAAATCTGTGTAACTATACTAACTTTAAAACTCATCAAACAAGATTGACTAAATCAATAATTTTCTATGGCAGTTGCCCACCTTTATTTTGCAAGTAATCTTAAATATATATGACCAGAATTCTCTCAGTAAGTCCAGGAACTCAGATATATTTGTAAAGGTCAATGATTGGGCTACCCCTAGTTAATATCCCTGTGCTATGTCTTATAATTGTTGTTGTAGTCCTATGTATGAGCCTTGTTCTGGGAAAAACTGGGCTTAATGCATGTGTGCAAAAGGTTGTCTCAGATTAGCCTGTGCAATCTGAACAAGCTAGTCAGGGGCAACATTTTTGGCATTAAGGACCTTTTTGTGTAAAGAGATCTCTAGTTTACAAAAAATCTAAGACTAAAGTGTTGCCCCTGATTAGCCTGTACAGACTGCACAGGCTACTCTGAGAAACACTTTAGGCACATGCAGCCAACCCAGTTTACCCATAACTAGGCTTATGTGTGTCTGTTTCCAGGTCTCACAGTAATGGAGCTCCTACAGAAGGACCTGAAGATGGTCACCGGGGCAACCATGAACATTGCTATGTCTTCTGTTGGCTTGGGGATGCAGGTACACAATGATCTGTCCATTCTTAATAATCATTAATTTAATCCCATTGTCCGTGTAATTGATCAAGCATTGTAAACAAGCCAGGCTAAAACGATTTATTTTTTCCAAAACTACATATTACTAGCACTTTTCTGTGCATTTCACTATAACAATCTGTACAAATCAGTAGCTTGTGGGTGTACATATAAATTTCCTTTGATTGTAATCAATTTTATTATATTTATTGATTGTACATATTGCTAGCCCTTGGCTGATCTTATAATTAGCTGGCCATTGTTTAAATCACGAGTGGTTGGCTGTTCATAGCTCACGTCAGGCTGTATAATTATATTGTTAGCCCTGGGCTGAATGCAGAACTAGCCCTTGCATTTTAATTCTTCTAGCCCTTGGTTGTACTTATTGCTAACCCTTGTCTCTCTCTCTCTATATATATATTGCTATTCCTTTGCTGGTCTTACCACCAGCGATTGTGTATACATACCTAAAGCCTTTGGCTGCACCTATCACTAGCTCATGGCTGCATATATCACTAGCTCTTGGCTGCACGTACCACTAGCTCCTGGCTGCACATATCACTATATCAGGGCTGCACATATCACTAGCTCTTGGCTGCACGTACCACTAGCTCCTGGCTGCACATATCACTAGCTCTTGGCTACACATATCTATAGCTCTTGGCTGCATGTATCACTTGCCATTGGCTGCACATATCACTAGCTCTTGGATGTATATATTCTTGGATGCATATATCACTAGCTCTTGGCTGCACATGTCACTTACTCTTGGCTATATATATTAATAGATCTTGGCTGCACATATCACTAGCTTTTGGCTGCACATATCACTATCTCTTGGCTGCACATATCACCAGCTCTTGGCTTCACATATCACAAGCTCTTGGCTGCACATATCACTAGCTCTTGGCTGCATGTATCACTATGTCTTGACTGCACATATCACTAGCTCTTGGCTGCACATATCACGAGCTCTTAACTGCATGTATCACTATGTCTTGACTGCACATATCACTAGCTCTTGGCTGCAAATCTCACTAGCTCTTGACTACACGTATCACTAGCTCTTGACTACACATATCACTAGCTCTTGGCTGCACATTTCACTAGCTCTTTGCTGCACATATCACTAGTTCTTGGCTGTACATATTTATAGCTCTTGGCTGCACATGTCACTAGCTCTTGGCTGCACATTCACTAGTTCTTGGCTGTACATATTCATAGCTCTTGGCTGCATGCATCACTAGATCTTGGCTGCACATATCCCTAGCTCTTGGCTGTGCATATCACTAGCACTTGGCTGCACAAATCACTAGCTCTTGGGTGCCCTTATCACTAATTATTGGCTGCAAATATCACTAGCTCATGACTGCACATATCACTAGCACTTGGCTTCACATATCACTAGCTCTTGACTGCACATATCACTAGCTCTTTGCTGCACATATCACTAGCTCATGGCTGCTCATATCAATAGCTCTTGGCTGCATATATCACTAGCTCTTGGCTGCATATTTCACTAGCTGTTGGCTGCATGAGTCACTAGCTCTTGCATGTACATATCACTAGCTCTTGGCTGCACATATCACTAGTTCTTGGCTGCGCATACCACTAGCTCTTGGCTGCACATATCACTAGCTCTTGGATGAACATATCACTAGCTCTTGGCTGAACATATCCATAGCTCTTGGCTGCAAATATCACTAGCTCTTGGCTGCACAGACCCATAGCCCTTGGCTGCACATATCACTAGCTCTTGGCTACACATATCATTAGCTCTTGGCTGCACAGATTCATAGCTCTTGGCTGCAAATATCACTAGCTCTTGGCTGCACATATCACTAGCTCTTGGCTGCGCAGACCCATAGCTCTTGGCTGCAAATATCACTAGCTCTTGGCTGCACAGACCCATAGCTCTTGGCTGCACATATCACTAGCTCTTGGCTACACATATCATTAGCTCTTGGCTGCGCAGATTCATAGCTATTGGCTGCAAATATCACTAGCTCTTGGCTGCACATATCACTAGCTCTTGGCTGCGCAGACCCGTAGCTCTTGGCTGCAAATATCACTAGCTCTTGGCTGCACAGACCCATAGCTCTTGGCTGCACATATCACTAGCTCTTGGCTACACATATCACTAGCTCTTGGCTGCACATATCACTAGCTCTTGGCTGCGCAGATTCATAGCTCTTGGCTTAACATATCACTAGCTCTTGGCTGCGCAGATCCATAGCTCTTGGCTGCACATGTCACTAGCTCCTGGCTGCGCAGATCGGTAGCTCTTGGCTGCACTTATCACTAGGCCTTGGCTGCACATATCCCTAGCTCTGGGCCGCACATATTACTAGCTCTTGGCTGAACATATCCATAGCTCTTGGCTGCACATATCACTACCTCTTGGCTGAACATATCCATAGCTCTTGGCTGCCCATGTCACTAGCTTTTGGCTGGGCAGATCCATGGGTCTTGGCTGCACATATCACTATATCTTCGCTGTGCAGATCCATAGCTCTGGGATGTACGTATCACTAGCTCTTGGCTGAACATATCCATAGATCTTGGCTGCACATATCACTAGCTCCTGGCTGCTCAGATCGGTAGCTCTTGGCTGCATTTATCACTAGGCCTTGGCTGCACATATCACTAGCTCTTCGCTGCATGTATCACTAGCTCTTAGCTGCAAATATCACTAGCTCTTCTTGCACATATCAATAGCTTCTGGCTGCACATATCACTAGCTCTTGGCTGCACATATCACTAGCTCTTTGCTGCATGTGTCACTAGCTCTCTGCTGCATGTATCACTAGCACTTAGCTGCATGTATCACTAGCTCTTGGCTGCACATATCACTAGTTCTTAGCTGCACATATTACTAGCTATTGGCTGCAAATATCACTAGCTCTTGGCTGCACATAACACTAGCTCTTGGCTACGCAGACCCGTAGCTCTTGGCTGCAAATATCACTAGCTCTTGGCTGCAAAGACCCATAGCTCTTGGCTGCACATATCACTAGCTCCTGGCTACACTTATCATTAGCTCTTGGCTGCGCAGATTCATAGCTCTTGGCTTAACATATCACTAGCTCTTGGCTGCGCAGATCCATAGCTCTTGGCTGCACATGTCACTAGCTCCTGGCTGCGCAGATCGGTAGCTCTTGGCTGCATGTATCCCTAGCTCTGGGCCGCACATATCACTAGCTCTTGGCTGAACATATCCATAGCTCTTGGCTGCACATATCACTACCTCTTGGCTGTATATATCACTAGCTCTTGACTACACATATCACTAGCTCTTGGCTGCACATATCACTAGCCACTGGCTGCACATATCACTTGCTCTTGGCTGAACCTATCCATAGCTTTTGGCTGCACATATCACTAGCTCTTAGCTGAACATATCCATAGCTCTTGGCTGCACATATCACTAGCTCTTGGCTGAACATATCCATAGCTCTTGGCTGCACATATCACTAGCTCTTGGCTGCAATATCACTCGCTCTTGACTACACATATCACTAGCTCTTGGCTGCACATATCACTAGCTCTTGGCTGCACATATCACTAGCTCTTGGCTGAACATATCCATAGCTCTTGGCTGCACATATCACTAGCTCTTGACTGAACATATCCATAGCTCTTGGCTGCAGATGTCACTAGCTCATGGCTGGGCAGATCCATAGCTCTTGGCTGCACATATCACTTTGTCTTGGCTGCGCAGATCCATAGCTCTGAGATGTACGTATCAATAGCTCCTGGCTGTGCAGATAAGTAGCTCTTGGCTGCACAAATCATTAGGCCTTGGCTGCACGTATCACTAGCTCCTGGCCGCTCATATCACTAGCTCTTGGCTGAACATATTCATAGCTCTTGGCTGCACATATCACTAGCTCTTGGCTGCGAAGACCCGTAGGTCTTGGCTGCATATATATCAAGCTCTTGGCTGCACAGAGGTGTAGCTCTTGGCTGCACATATCACTAGCTCTTGGCTAAATATATCATTAGCTCTTGGCTGTGCAGATCCATAGCTCTTGGCTGCACATATCACTAGCTCTTTGCTGCGCAGATCCATAGCTTTTGACTGCACATGTCACTAGCTCTTGGCTGCGCAGATCCATAGCTCCTAGCTGCACATATCACAAGCTCCTGGCTGCACATATCACTAGCTCCTGGCTGCACATATCACTAGCTCTTGGCTGCATATATCACTAGCTCTTGGCTGCACATATCACTAGCTCTCGGCTGCACTTATCACTAGCTCTTGGCTGCACATATCACTAGCTTTTGGTTTTACATATCACTAGCTCTTGGCTGCACATATCATGAGCTCTTGGCTGCACATATCACTAGCCCTTTTTCTTTACAGCTAGCCATTGGTTATTTGATTAGTGGTAAACATTAAGATTAACGTCACTTATATGGATTGCAGGCACTTAAAACAAATAATCTTTTCCAGTCTTAAGCTTGTGCTTGCGGAACTAATTACCTGGAATTCGCACTTAAGCGCATCAGAAGCTGTACTGTTGTGTATTTATTTATTACTTTATTTCCCCTCTTTGTTCATTACAAGTTAAAAAATAATAATTCCTGGAATTATAACAAAATCCTTGGCTTCACTGACTAAAAATAAATGCTGTTATTCAATGTTTTTATGCTCCCCCAAAATTTATTTTGGGGGGAGCATATAGTCGCTTTGTCCGTCCTTCTGTCCGTCCGTCCGTGCACAATTTTTGTCCGGGCTATTTCTCAGCAACTAATGACAGGAATTCAATGAAACTTTATGGGAAGCTTCACTTCTAAGAGGAGATGTGCATATTATCAGCGGGTTCTGGTTGGATGATTTTTCACAGAGTAATGGCCCTTTGAAATTTTCTATAAACTGTACATATAGTGCAATTCTTGTCCTGGCTATTTCTCAGCAACTAATGACAGGAATTCAATGAAACTTTATGGGACGCTTCATTATCAAGAGGAGATGTGCATATTATCAGCGGGTTCTGGTCAGATGATTCTTCACAGAGTTATGGCCCTTTGAAATTTTCTATAAACTGTACATATAGTGCAATTCTTGTCCGGGCTATTTCTCAGCAACTAATGACGGGAATTCAATAAAACTTACTGGGAAGCTTCACTACCAAGAGGAGATGTGCATATTATCAGCGGGTTCTGGTCGGATGATTCTCCACAGAGTTATGGCCCTTTGAAATTTTCTATAAACTGTACATATAGTGCAATTCTTGTCCGGGCTATTTCTCAGCAACTTATGACCGGAATTCAATGAAACTTTATGGGAAGCTTCACTACCAAGAAGAGATGTGCATATTATCAACGGGTTCTGGTCGGATGATTTTTCACAGAGTTATGGCCCTTTGAAATTTTCTTTAAAAAAAATCTTGTCCCCCCAACTACTGTGCCCTCAAGACGTTTCCTTTTATCTGAATATATAGTGCAATATTGTGACAAAAAAAACTTTGGGGAGCATCACCTGTCTCCGACGGTTTCTTGTATAAATATTATTTTCCAGGACTTGCTAGCCAGGCCAAGGTTTGAAGAAGATTTGGATCAATTCTGTGCTGACCAGAATGCCCAGGTGGTAGTCATCATGACCATGACAACGGATGAGCACAGCCAGCCTCACAGAGAGATATCTGTCTACTCAAAGGACAGGATATATAGGGATCAGGTAGAGTAAAATTCTGAAATGTTCATGGTCTGTTTTGACTAAACAATTCTTAGACTTATGTCTAAGAATTAAGATCACTCTTAACATTTGAATATTAAAAAATTGCATTAATTTTGAGTAAAACTTGGCCTTAACCAAATCCATCAAGATCATGTTTTATGCGGAAGATCTCGTTAGTAAGATAATCATTGTTTGCAGCCTGTATATAATCAAATGCTTAATGTATGTATCTTAGTTCGAAGTCTTTCTTTATTCTTAAGTCCAAGAACTGGTTGGTAAATATGGGCCCAGGAAGGTAAAAGATCAGGGCCTGTATTTATACCAACCCATTCTTAGACTTAAGAATAAAGAATAGACTTGAAACCAAGAAAAATGGGGTGAATGCCAAGTTTGACTCACAATTAATGCAATTCTTCAATATGTCAATTTTAAGAATATTCTTTTTTCTTAGACTCCGGTCTTAGAATTATTTGGTGACTTTGGTCCCAGGTAATGTAACAATCAGCAAGGTTAATGTCAAAAAAGGTAAAGATCAGACAAGGTGAAAATTCGGATGTGTAAAGAACAGAACAAGTTTATATCAGCAAGGGTAAAGATCAGGAAGAGTAAATATCAGCAAGGTTTAAGATCAGAGAAGGTAAAGATCAGACAATGTGAAAATTGGGACAGGTACAGATCAGAAGTATTAAATATCAACAAGGGTAACGATCAGGAAAAGTAAAATCATGTATCAGCAAGGGTAAAGATAATGTAGGGTGTATTCCAAGGAACAGATATACAGAAAGCATATAAGGAGACAGGTCATGTGCAGTATTCATGAAAATCCTAAGGAAAATTTTAACTTAACTTACACATATATTTTAGACAAAGTTTACTTAAATCCAATGTTTTATTTGCATTTATTGAGATACACATATTAATATTTTAGCAATATTTACATATTTCAACAGATTTTTGTTTAAAAAAACAACCTTAGTCATAAAGAGCCTTAAATAATTTAATTGATTTAAGGACTTTCCATAGTTCTTCCCCAAGGAGCTTTGTCTGGGCCATAGTAGCACAGCTGCTTAGTAAAACCTTAATATAAATTATTTAAAAAATTACCAATGTTATATTCATTATGACCATGAAATCTAAAGAGAAAGCCAGCCTCACAAGGAAACATCTTTTATTGGAGATTATTTTATTGTGTGGCTGTACTTTAATTATTATTTTAAGAAGCTGATCAAGATCCAAATTTAAGGTGATTTTCAGCATTTGGGGAATGGGGCAGTTTCCCTGTGGATTGGGAAAATGTGCGGCGTTTTGACTAATATTGTGAAATTAGAGTTGTTGTTGTTGTTTTGCTAAAAAATGCTTCATAATTGAGAATACAAGTGTTTTCAGTATTACATTTACCACTAAGGTTGAACTTAAATGGATGGGAGTTAAACAAAATATTGAGATAAAAAATAAAACATAAATATTTTTTTTTGGGAAATCTTCCATTTGGAATTTTTAGCTTCCATTTGGAAAGAATTTATACTTTTTTTCCATTGGGAATGGGGCCGATTACCGGACACGATTTTCAATGAAAAAAAAACACTGCTATGACATCGACAACTGATTACCCAAGTCAACATCCCATGAACCTCATATTTGTGTTATCTAAAAAGAACATATATAGAGACCTCATAAGCAGACAAGGACAAAGATCTTTAATGTAAATGTCAGTGAATTTCAAGGTTGATATCTCTATGTTGATATCTATAGAGATTTTGTATTCTGAAAGCCAGTAAGGAAAGAATTACCATATTTTTTTTGTTTTGAAAAACCCTCAAAAGATCCAAAATAAATACTAACTGCATACAAAAATAGATGGATTAGGGCTTTTTCACCAAAAGTGTGAACACTCTCCTGCTTAAGGTTAAAATATCAATTTCCTTTTATCAAAAATTACAAACTAAATGTATCTGCTATTTTGTGTATTTTTTTTAGCTCACCTGATTGCTCAGGAGAGCTTTTGTGACCAGTCTTTGTCCGTCGTCTGTCCGTCCGTCCGTCCGTCCACGTTTGTTCGTTAACACTCTAGAGGCTACATTTATTGTCCGATCTTCATGAAACTTGGTCAGAAGCTTTGTCCCAAACAAATCTCGGTCGAGTTCGAAAGTGGGTCGTACCGGGTCAAAAACTAGATCACTAGGTAAAAAAAAGAAAAAAATTGTAAACACTGTAGAAGTCACATTTCATGCCCAATCTTCATGTTACTTTGTCAAAATGTTTGTCTTAATGATATGTTGGTTGAGTTCAAAAGTGGTTCCGGTCTGTTGAAAATCATGGCAGCCAGTGGGCGGGGCAGTTTTCCTTATTTGGCTATAGAGAAACCTTGTAAACACTCTAGAAGTCACAATTTTTGCCCAATCATCATGAAAAGTTGGTTAAAACATTGGTTTTATTGATATCTCGGGCGAGTTCAAAAATGGTCCAGATTGGTGAAAAAACATGGCCGCCATTGGGCGGGGCATTTTTCTCTATATGTATATAGTGAAAACATGTGAACACTCTAGAAGTCACATTTTTGGCCCAATTTTCATGAAATTTGGTCAGAACATTTGTTTCCTTTATATGAGAGTTGAGTTTGAAAATGGTTCCGGTCAGTTGAATAACATGGCTGCCGGGGGGGAGCAGTTTTCTTATATTTATATAGTAAAAAAAGCTTGTGAACACTCTAGAAGTCACATTTTTTGCCCAATCATCATGAAACTTGGTGAAAAGATTGGTTTTGTCTATATCACATAATTAATGCCATTATTATTGCCCTTAGATTGCCCAAATGTTCATTATATTATACAAAATCCTTGTAAACACTCTAGAGGTCACAATTTTGTTTCAGATTTTATGAATCTTGGTCAAAATATTTATTTTTGTAAGCAAAGTTTGATGTTTGGTAAGGGGGGTCAACTCAAAATATAGGTCACCAGGTCAAATCTTATAAAAACAAAATCACTCCATATGCCAGAGGTTTGGTTCAATAATGATTAAACTTGACCAGGATGTTTGTCTGTACAATATCTAGGTCAAGTTTGATGTTTGGTAAAGATTGAATGAACCGACTTCTCTCAGGTGAGCGTACTAGGGCCATCTTGGCCCTCTTGTTAAGTTGAATAGGTGATGTCCAAGTGCTCAGATCGGATAATATTGCAGTCATCGAAATTCAGATTTAAATCTACAAGCAAGTCGGGCTAGTAATATGGGAATTTGTACTAGCCCGAGTCAGCTTTTACTAGCCCAAACATTTTTTTATTAAAATGCAGATAAAAATAACATAAAACATCAAAAGAAGCATTCATTTATTCAACAATCTTGAGAATACATTAAAACTCTCTGATTTATTTCATCCTCATCGACCTCCAAGTCAGCTTCCTCATCTGATCCAGACTCTTTTGTATCCTGAAACAAGAATAAATTACTTTCACACACGATTTCAATCTAATCAAAATTATAAATATATACATACAGTTTAGGTACAAATTAGCAGAACAGTATCCCATATACCCACGCAAAAGAGAGAGCAAACCACCAGAAAATAGAAACTTGAGTTGGCGCTCGCTTTCCAGGTTTCGCCCCCGCGACGTATTTCAATAACTGTTCGGCCATTACACCCTCTGTGTACCGAACGCAACGCAAAACATTTATTTTCATAATAGTAATCCGGGAACCACAAAACCATGTGCTTCGGCTGATTGCGCAGCACATGTGCGCAATGTGTTAAATACATAAGCGGCAGTTGATATAAGCGGCTTAAAACTTTATTTATAAATATTGAAAATGAAAGTGGAACTCGTTTTTTGTTTTCTGAATTTTACAAGCACGTCGGGCTTGTAATATTGGATTTCCTACAAGCCCGAAAGAAAAAATACTAGTTTTTTGCTGTCGGGCTAGTGCGAATTTCGACAACTGCTATTGCCCTCTATTTAAATTAAAATGACAACTGTGAAAGCGTTTAAGTTTGAACCACATTTTATAAATAACTTGCCCTCTTCTTTCACAGATATCCGACGTGTTGGACAATTCAGGGGAGGTAGACCTGGAACTTGAACTTCTGCAGTCGCCATTTGCTGATCTCACTTTGTATCGTCAAGGAAACGTTAAGGCTTCCCGTAAACAAGTCTTGCCCATCTTGAAGTCCTTCCTACATGGTGATGTCACACCTGACGTCAGCAGCAAGGAGTTTGTGAGACAGACATCAGTCGCTAAGGCAACTGAGGGATTCAGTCACTTTGACCCTGTGACCTCCTCTGTTCCAGAGGAAAGTCCAGAGGTCAATAATGAGGTCGTATTTGATCTATCGTTTTCGACTGGTTCTGAAAGTGAAATGAAGATGAGAAGTGTTGATTTTGGTAGCCCTGATGACAGTCTGAAAAACCTTAGCAATAGTGCCATTGAGTTTGATCCCTTTTCTTCCTTAAATGATGTTGCTGGTGATAGACTTGTTCAGAATATTGGTCAGGATAAAAGTAAGGGGCAAGTAACTTCTGGCAAGCCAGCTTCCAGTTTATTCTTATCCTCTGCTAATTCCATTAATTTACTGGACTTTGTGATATCGGATAGTGAGTTGGTTGATCCGTTTAGTTCAGTTGACTCGACCAATATGAGTGCTAATGATCCCAAAAGGGAGCTATCTGTTGATAAGGTTGATATGAAAGAAAAGGAACCAGGAAATGTTGAGAGGTCGGAAAATGAGATGGTACCTACTGTAGATCAATTAATGAACACTGATTCTAAAACAGACAATAATACTACAGCTGACATAGATTTTTCCCCTACCTCAAATACCCATGCTCAAAACAACTTCGACAGTGCCATTTGGGCTTCCAACAGCACTATAAATGAAAACTCATTTATTCCTGATCGTTCACAAGATTTCAATGTCTTTGAATCCGAAATAGTAAAAATTGATTCTGCTAGTCTCTTCAATCATGGGGAATCTAGTTTTTTGTTTGACAATGTGTCCATAGATGATCAGTCAGAGGCAAAAGCAGACATTAAAAGTAGATCAGTGGATTTACTTGGCTTAGGGACCATGTCTGTGCATAAACCAGCAGAGAAATCAGCCAGCTTGATAGTGGAGTGTGACCCACAGTCGCAGGCTGATAATTTGGCTGAACTTGACGAGGCAGATTTCTTTGAGAAGGTCTCCACGCCTGACCAGCATAATTCTGGAGAAAATAGCCCATTCGTCAATTCAGGAATAAGTACGCCGTACGAATTCAGCTCCTTGTACCATTCAAGGACAGAGTCAGAGTCTGGATTGGCTCCCCCAAACAGTCTAATGGATCGTGGTATTGATGAGGGCGGTCAAGATTTTCATCTTCCAAGTTTTAACAGTGCTGAGATGGTCGAACGAATCCACAAAAAGAAGGCATCCATTGGGAACACGTTTGATTTGCTGGTTCCAGACCCGTCTGAACTTGAAGAAGGACTGTTGAGCGCAAGTACGCCATACACGCCCCAAAACAGCTTTCGGGAAGATGCTGACCCATACTTGCTCAGAGACGTGGAACTACCGAGTTTGAACAACTCTGACATGGTGGAAAAGGTTCAGCAGAAAAGGAACTCAATGGTCGCAGGACTGGATGACACCAATGATGTGGGGGGAATTTTGTTTGGATATACGCCAACCAATCAGAGTGCTCAACTTGACTCATCTGAAAATCCCTTTGGTAATTTCGCCAATCAAGTCCCATGGGAAAGTACAGAAGTTCCATCTGATCAAAGTAGTAAAAATCCGTTTTTCTCTTTGAACAATGACAAAGACATGGACCATACTGATTCTTTGGAGCATGTTCCTTTTACACCAATGAACACTTTTGTTGATGTGTCCGGTGCCGAGTTCATGAAACAACGAAATTCCTTGTCAGACCCTGACTTGATGGTAAAACTGAACAGTTTAAAGCGGAACTCAGAAGGTGCTATAACACAGCTGGGAACCAATCCATTTGAAGACTTTGGTGCGGGTATTGATGCTGGAGAAGGGAATCAACCTTCACAGACTGGTTCACAAGATGTATGGGATATATTTGGGGGAGGATATAATGAAAATGTGACACAGTCTGAAAATGAGGACAACTTGAACCCTTTCATGAATTTTTCTGATAATCCCATCACTTTTCCAGCAGCGGACGTGAACAACATTTTTGGTGTCAATGAAAGTGAACCAATTGAAAACCTCAGTAGAGAAAACTTGGCACATTATGGTTCTAAGGAGACATTAACTATTTCAGAACTTCATGATAAGGCTAACATCGAAGCAGCAAATGTTGTTGCACAAAACGTTGCCATAGAAATCATTCAGGATGCTATGGAAACGTTTCCAAATCTGACCCATCCCGTGATAGCTCAGCAAGTTACCACTGAGGTCATGGAAATATCTGGATTGGTTGGAATTGCTGCGGATTCCGGACAAGATGTGATTGGATCAAACGAACCTCCAAAACCAGGTTGGTGTTTGCATAATAAGCTTCTTATTTGACTTGTATTGATAAGTTGCTACCAGTAAACAAAACAACAAATAAATTGATTCATAAAGCCAAGGAGAATTAACAAAACCAGATAGGTGGATTAAAAACTTACATATTTGGGATTTTTGTTATTTTTGTGTGCGAAAATTTGATAAAAGTCAACAAAGTTTCAGAACTTCTCTGTCTGTATCCTTTGATTTGAACATTTAAGACGTTCATGGCTAGTTAAAAGATCTTAGTTTGGAGTTCGTAGTTTTTTTTTGTTCAAATATTTTAAAGTGATATTATGGGCATTTTTCACTGTGAATTGAGCTGAAAAGAATTAACGGGTCAAAAAAGTTAGTTAAAATGTGTTTACTGACCAATTATCCACAATCAACTTGCTACCAGTTGTTTATAAAAATATATTTTATATTCGATATTCTTGCGTGACTCACCCAGTCATGTAAGCCGAAATGATCCGTAAAACAAAATTGTGTCTTTGTGTCGTATGAACGAATCTGCACTAAAACTAAATTTAGGTTCACGTCGTACATGCATGATCAGTTGTCAAACGAAAGTGCGGTTGATATTCAAATGCATTATTTTTCTCTTTCCGGGATATTGTTTTAGTATGTTGATGCTGCATTAACAAATATAAGTGTATATGAAGTGAAAACACCAAAAATAAACAACGGTTGCGATAGACACCTATAAACTGCTAGATGCCCATAATATCACTTTAAGTCATGTCAAGGCTATTGATTTATGACTTATGGGTAAGGTGACATTCCTTCAACCATATGTCATCTGTTGCCAGCATTACAATGATAAAAATAAATAAATCACCCTAACAATTCCTTCAGGAATGTCCTTGTGGCATATGTTGCAATACATTTACTGTTCATTTATTTCTTGCTGCACATGAATCATAATACCAATTAATTTGTGACTCAATAAAAGCTTTTACATATTTTGTGTTATTTCTCATGGTGGATTTGAGTCGGTGATTGTAACAAGATCTCTATGGAATAATAAAGTGCAATAATTATGTGAAATAATACAACAACATTGTTTTGGAAGATTCTTTTAATATTTAATCAGCAATTTTATGTACGTGATTTACAAACAAAATGGAATAATTTGCTAGAATGCCAAGTGTATTTACTTTTTGGTGAAATAAAGGTCAGAGTTGAAGTACACAATTGAGAAATAAAATAAGCCAAGCACACTAGCATATTCCCCAATTGAATATTTAAGATAATCACAGTGAAATTAAATATGCGCAGATATAAATGAGAATCATGGAAAATATCAGAAATATTTTTTGAAGTGATAGAATTAAGGTGAAATAACATAATCTGGGTAACATAATCAATCAAAGATAATAAAGAATAATAATAGAGTGCACTTAAAAAACAACTGATGTTGTATCACAATGAAAGAACAGAACAATGTAATGTAACTGTTAACATTTAACACAAACCATTTTAAAATCAAAAGCAACAGAACCAAATTTGTGAAATAATTCCTGAAATAATTCGTATTTTTCTTTATTAGTTCCCACTGAGAGCCCACGCTTACGGACTGACTACTCCATCGAGACGGACTACCTTCCCAGCATGGACCCTTTGCACGGCAGTCTGAACATGATAGCCTCGTCTGCAAATTCACGATCCGTAGAAACAGATGCTGAGAAAGAGGTGAGGAGAAAAAAAAGTGAAAAATCATTGAGCAGTCTTTTTATGTTGTCTGATTTTTTGTCTTTATAAATTATGGACATGTTCTCATCACAGCTCACATTTTTTTTTTGCAGAAAATTAATTTGGTGTATTGTTCCATTGAGGAAAAAACAACAATTTAAATTAGTTTCTAACTTCAGAAATAGTTGAGCTTAGATGTCCGTCAAGGAAATGGCTAGTATGGGTTTAAAGATATAAAACAAAAACACTTAAGTATCAAAATTGACCACAACATAACATGTCTGCTGCACTAAGTAAATTACTTTTCTTTAAGTAATTCTTCGGAAAATGTAAGCTTTCATTAAATAAAATTTCATTATGTATTAGTACCAGATCTATTCCAACAGCAGTTAAAAGAACATCATTTGTACTTGTAGTTAAATATTGCAGACTTTCTCTTTGTGATTTTTTTTTCGAATATTTATTTCAAGTTTGATAGTGTGTAGTAAAATATTGTGAAAAATAACAGTTTTTGTGTAACAAAAGGAGGGTTGTACTGACTGGTGTTTTGATATTACATTGATGAATGAACACTTCAATCATTCTGTCATTCATTATTATTTGTCACTATTTTAACAAGTAAAATAATATGTATAATGATAAATTTGTGGGATGGAATAAAATTCTCAATTATGACCTGTAAAAATCAGAATATTTTATTCCATTTCTATTAAGCTCTTATATTAATGAAATATTTATGCTAAGTCCATGGTTTGGTTGCCTAATGGTTTACATATGGTTGAATTCTTGTATATTGCACTTTTAAATGCTATGTTGAAGGTTGCGTTTTGGGAATATATATGTGTGAATTCTGCATGGTTTAAAGCATGGGTACATTTTAGGCATTTAAATTAATAGTCAAATGTAATCCCTTTTCCAAAATGCTTGCCTGTGGACTATTTTAATCATCTGGAGCATGGGTGCTTAACTCCATTTTCACCATTTATATGTGCCATTTTTTAATGAAATGCAGTAAGGGAGGCGATGGAATATGTAATTCTTACTGATGATGTAGATTTGTTGCCTCCCTTTAAATTTCACATTTCCAGTAATTTAGGATGAAACCTTATTTGGTGGAATTAAATATTTTAAACAATTATAGGAATAATTGATAATGATATGCAGGAAAATGGATATATCCTGCTTTGTTCAATACTTTAAAATTACATAATTTGATATGAATTATGAATTAAAGATTAAGTAATTTTGTTCTTTTTTTGTTTCTTTTGCAAAATGTGTAAGTTCAGGTCATTTGTTTAATCTAAATTTCACTATTCAACTCAAAACCAACAATAACTCACTATTAAACACAAAACCAACAATAACTGCTCATGTGACAATCATGGCTCTGTAGAAAGTAAAAACACTAAAGTTTAACAATAGATCATATACTGCATGACTCAGTTGATAACAAACTCTGTAATTAAGATTTACTGTATGTAAAATAATTCAATCCTATTACTTTCCTTGAATTAATTAGTGGTCTGTACAACTTAATTTCCCCGAGGCTGCAAAATGCAATGTGTTGTACAGGTTTACATTAAATCAGATCTGAATGTTGGATTTTATGCAAACATATACATAGTTCTACGGATTCACTAAAGGAAATCGTTTATAATACACAGACATAAAATTGTACTGTTGAATTTTGTACATACACCATTATTTGGACTTCTAGGGGGTTTGTAGTTAATGTAAAATTTTTGTAATGATTCTATTTTTCTGTATTTTTCATAAATTAAACAAATGACAGGTTATAGTTATTGCTATGTTTTTCGTTTTGAAGCAGTATTGTACTTATTTTTTTAAATATATAACCTGTGTTGATGTTTTTTTTTATGATTTCTTTTTTTGCATTAAAAAAAAATGCTCTATGCTTTTTATCTTGTTTTGTTTCTTTGTGAGTTTTTTAATGTTGCAATCTATGAATTTTTGCAGATCCAGTAAAGCAGCCTATATCCCCAAACATTCGTAGTTATTTGTATCATCAAGGTATTTAAGTTCACAGATATTTGCTAACAGTTTTAGCTATTTAACCAGCTAGTTTTTATGCCCCCGCATCGAAAGATCTGGGGTATATTGTTTTTGGCCTGTCTGTCATTGTATGTGTCCGTGTGTGTGGCCTAAAACTTTAACCAAAACTTTAACCTTCTTCATAACTTTTGCAATATTGAACGTAGCAACTTGATATTTGGCATGCATGTGTATCTCATGGAGCTGCACATTTTGAGTGGTGAAAGGTCAAGGTCATCCTTCAAGGTCAAAGGTTTAAAAAATTCAAAGCGGCGCATTAGGGGGCATTGTGTTTCTGACAAACACATCTCTTGTTGATTGATGCATTTAAGACACGTACTGTGCTTTTATTTACTTTTTTATTTAATATTTTCATTATTTATAATTGAACTTAATAATCATACAGTGAAGTGTATTTGATGTGGAAACTTTAGTGTATTTATGTTTTAATCATTATAGAGAATTATAAGGTCCAGGTCCACTCCCTTTTAGTCAAAAATGGTTTATATAGACATTTATAGCTAGATTGCTTTAAAAATCTTATCTTGAACAATTGCTCAGATGAGAAAACTAGGGACATCTAGGAAGACCATCTTGTTATTTCACCCCTCAAGTGGTTTGGTTCTTTCCTACCTTATTTATGCAAACTAACATATTTGTTTAATGCTTTAGTTTGTGTGTGTTCATTATTTATTTCCCTTTTATTTCCCTTCTCATGTGGTTGGGTTCTAGCTGCTTGTATTTATGCTTACTAATTTATTTTTGCTTTTTCAAGATTTTATTATAACCAGTGGCTAGGTTCTTTTCTTTTGGTATATGACAAGACTATATAGCAATGATAGAGTATATACAGTGCAACTCCATTATATCACGATTTGCTGGGTCCAAAGATTGCAATTGTGACATATCCGGTGCAGAATATAACTTGTCAGGTCATTTATGAATGTTTATGTATGGATAAGCATAGTTTGGTAATTTCAAAACATTATATTTACCTACCTTATTGAATTAGGTGTTATTTAATGTATAACATTAAACGCATTATTCCATATAAGTTTTTTAAAATGCATACAAAATATTGTAATCTGAAAAGGTTTGCCCCAAAAAACACTCCTTGTGTATTTCCTGTTGATTATTTTTACTGATTAAAAGCATGCAAAAATTAGACCTCATGAACAATATCACATCATTTTTCCTTTGGAAATCATGAACCTTAACATTTGAATTCTGATTTAAAACTTCTTATCGCATAGGAGACAACTCACTCTAAGATCTTTTAATTTTGGATAAAATATTGGCAGTGCAAAAAACTGTTTTTTCCTCTATATTAAGAATTTGTTGTGTACGCTGTATCTAATGCCCAAATGTTGTTAACCAGGTTTTCCGAAGGAAAAAGCTGGTTATTGGATTGGCGAATGTCGGCGGGCAGGAGGGCGGGGGGGCTTGTCCAGGCCATAACTATGTTGTTCATTGTGAGATTTTAAAATCATTTGGCACATTTGTTCACCATTATTGGACGGTGTGGAAGAATGACGTTGATATCTCCAAGGTGAAGGTCACACTTTGAGTTCAAAGGTAAAAAATGGCCATAAATGATCTTGTCCCAGCCATAACTATGTCATTCATTGTGTGATTCATTCATTGTGAGATTTTAAAATTACTCGGTACATTTGTTCACAATCATTGGACGGTGTGTCATGCGAAAGAATTACTTGGATATCTCCAAGTTCAAGGTCGCCACGACTTAAAATAGATTGAATTTGACACAAGGGGGGTAACTAGGAACAATCAATAACAATGCACATTTTGATTTGTCTCCCTTTTATCACACTTTTTTTCCAAATTGAAATCAAGGTCGTCATGACTAAAAATAGATTGAATTTGATACAAGGAGGGTAACTAGGAACAATCAGTAACAATGCACATTTTGAATTGTCTCCCTTTATCAGACTTTTTTTCAAATTGAAAACCTGGTTTTGTGACAATTTTGTCCCTTGTTTTAATAGATTATTATTGATCAGTGACATTTATAGTTATTGTATACAACTTCATGTGGAGACTGTGTGTATTCGACAGCTTTAGCCCTGATTGGCTGATACATTACCAAGAAGAAAGCTATTGACAGCTGGCATCATGTCACTTCAAAGTAAATTCATTAGAGATTTTGTGAAAGATGACAAGCAAAATGACCAATGATGTTGGGCAAGTGTTTTTTTTGTTTGTCACAGTATACAAGCGTGAATGTTATGCATAATGAAGGCAAACAATCCTGAAACACTGTATTATGTGAATTGGGAATAAGACATCAATTTGGGAATAAATTGTGTTTTATCAAAAGTGCATAATATGCAGTTTTATATGTTGCATTTATCTAGTTTAACAAGTTATAATAAAAACATATACTTGCATATATAATAGCATCATTAAAATTGATTTTACTTCAAAACTGGATTTTTTATTAATTTAAAAAAAAAAAACTCATGAAATGAAACTGTGTCCATGCCGCGCATGGACACGGTTTAAAAATACACTTTAAATGATACAAATTCAATCACTGTTAATGAAAAAGTCATGGAAAATTTCTTATTAAGCCTAAATTATAGATAATATATTACAAAAATATATGAAGATCATGAAATTAATAGTTTTGTTAGAGAAAATCACCAAAATGATGTCCATTCCCAGTTTGATGTCTTATTCCCAATTCACATAATACAGTGTTCTGACCAAACTGGATTTATAAATGTTGGATTACACAGAAAATTAAAAGTGGATGAAAAAAGTAGGGTCTACGGCCGACACGCGATTTATTGGACATCGCTATATTATGGCCCGCGAAATAATGGAGTTGCAGTGTAGCTATCATTTATTTCTCATCTTAACATGATACAACTTTTTGCATAGATGTTAAGCTTTAGATATATCAATGTATGCTCTGGACAAATCTACGTTAAAGATGATTTATTATTGTTCTATTAGGCTTCTCTTGCTCTGATATTGAGTTTCTTGAAACATTTAGATTAATCATAGAAGTTTTAAACTTCATTTTATTTTCGTAACAGTAAATGCTAAGAACAAAACTGCTTTGATTGGACTGAATGCAAACCTGGCGTACATATTTAACGTTTTTTTATCAAATACAGTCATGCCTTATCTAACCCTTAAATAATACTTATTGTGATGTTGTTTGTTGTGTTCTAATTAAACCAGTTTAAGATACAATATTGGTAATGAAATTATATTTGGGAGCCCCCTACCTCTCATTCAGATAGGGCAGCTTTTGGGTTACTTGCATTAAAATGTGCGTACATAACTGCTAAACCTGAGCTTACACAGGAAAAGACAGTATGTTAATTGACTAAAATCCTAATTAAAACAAAACCAGTTTAAATTGGATCATCATGAATGAATTGATAACCAATCATATTGACACTTGAAATAGCAACCTTAAATGGATACCTAGCTTGAGATTGTATTTGGGGCTTAATGTTACTTAAAATTGACCGATGGAGGTATTGCACTGAAAATCTGTGTGTATGTTGATGCCATGTAGACCTTGATTGGGATACATTTCAGACCAGTTGGATAAATGTGAAGGTCAATTTTGCTTTAAGTAGAAACAAAGTTTCTGCTGAATTTGAATGTTTTTAACCAGGTTTTCCGAAGGAAAAAACTGGTTATTAGATTGGCGAATGCGGGCGGGCTGGCTGGCTGGCTGGCGGGCTGGCTGGCTGGCTGGCTGGCTGGCTGGCGGGCTGGCGGGCGGGCGGAACAAGCTTGTCCGGGCCATAACTATGTCGTTCATTGTCAGATTTTAAAATCATTTGGCACATTTGTTCACCATCATTGGACGGTGTGTCGCGCGAAATAATTACGTCGATATCTCCAAGGTCAAGGTCACACTTTGAGTTCAAAGGTCAAAAATGGCCATAAATTAGCTTGTCCTGGCCATAACTATGTCATTCATTGTGAGATTTTAAAATCATTTGGCACATTTGTTCACCATCATGGGACAGTGTGTCGCACGAAAGAATCACGTCAATATCTCCAATGTCAAGGTCGCCACAACTAAAAATAGATTAAAAAAAAAAAACTTACAAAGGGGGTTATTTTTTTTTGTTCATTTCAAAAGTTCAGTTTGAGTTTTCTCCCTTTATCAGATCTTTTTTTCACAATGAAAACCTGGTTTTGTGACAATTTTGTCCCTTGTTTTATGCTGAAATTGTGTGTGTAGGTATTCTACATGCAGACCTATCTCAAGATTTCATTAAATAACTTTAAACATTTAAGACTTTTTGTGAGTTTTATTTTCTTTTACATGCTGACCCTTGTAGATGGGTTTCTAAATTTCTTATGAAAAATTCATGTGGTCCATTCTTTTGCTTATATTATTTAGTTGCTACAAAATATTCGTTTTTGTTACTTTAAAGCAAACTGCCTATTTATTATGCCCCCCTTCGAAGAAGAGGGGGTATATTGCTTTGCTCATGTCGGTCGGTCGGTCGGTCGGTAGGTCGGTCGGTCGGTCGGTCCGTCCACCAGGTGGTTGTCATACGATAACTCAAGAACGCTTGGGCCTAGGATCATGAAACTTCATAGGTACATTGATCATGACTCGCAGATGACCCCTTTAGATTTTGAGGTCACTAGGACAAAGGTCAAGGTCACAGTGACCCGAAATAGTAAAATGGTTTCCGGATGATAACCCAAGAACGCTTAGGCCTAGGATCATGAAACTTTATAGGTAGATTGATCATTACTCGCAGATGACCCCTATTGATTTTGAGGTCACTAGGTCAAAGGTCAAGGTCACGGTGACCCGAAATAGTAAAATGGTTTCCTGATGATTACTGAAGAACGCTTATTCCTAGGATCATGAAACTTGATAGGTAGATTGATCATGACTCGCAGATGACCCCTATTGATTTTCAGGTCACAAGGTCAAAGGTCAAGGTCACGGTGACCCGAAATAGTAAAATGGTTTCCGGATGATAACTCAAGAACGCTTATGCCTAGGATCATGAAACTTGATAGGTAGATTGATCATGACTTGCAGTTGATCCCTATTGATTTTCAGGTCACTATATCAACGGTCAAGGTCACGGTGACCTGAAATAGTAAAATGGTTTCCGGATGATAACTCAAGAACGCTAACCTCTGCGATCATGAAACTTCATAGGTACATTATTCATGACTTGCAGATGACCCCTCTTGATTTTGAGGTTACTAGGTCAAAGGTCAAGGTCATGGTGACCCGAAATAGTAAAATGGTTTTGGGATGATAACTCAAGAACGCTTATGCCTAGGATCATGAAACTTCACAGGTAAATTGATCATGACTCGCAGATGATCCCTATTGATTTTCAGATCACTAGGTCAAAGGTCAAGGTCATGGTGACCTGAAATACTAAAATGGTTTCAGGATGATAACTCAAGAACGCTTATGGCTAGGATCATGCAACTTCATAGGTACATTGATCATGACTGGCAGATGACTCCTATTGATTTTCAGGTCACTAGGTCAAAGGTCAAGGTCACAGTGACAAAAAACATATTCACACAATGGCTGTCACTACAACGGAGAGCCCATAGGGGGGGCATGCATGTTTTACAAACAGCCATTGTTGTGTTGTTGTTTGTTGTGTTCTAATAAAACCAGTTTGAGATACAATATTGGTAATGAAATTATATTTGGGAGCCCCCTACCTCTCATTCAGATAGGGCAGTTTTTGGTTACTTGCATTAGAATGTGCGTACATTACTGGTAAACCAGCTTACACAGGAAAAGACAGTATGTTAATTGACTAAAATCCTAATTAAAACAAAACCAGTTTAAATTGGATCATCATGAATGATAACCAATCATATTGACACTTGAAATAGCAACCTTGAATGGATACCTAGCTTGGGATTGTATTTGGGGCTAGTCAGGTCAAGGTTAAGCTTAATGTTACTTTAAATTGACCGATGGAGGTATTGCACAGAAAATCTGTGTGTATGTTGATGCCATGTAGACCTTGATTGGGATACATTTCAGACCAGTTGGATAAATGTAAAGGTCAACTTTGCTTTAAGTAGAAACAAAGTTTCTGCTTAATTTGAATGTTTTTTTTATGCTGAAATTGTGTGTGTAGGTATTCTACCTGCAGACCTATCTCAAGATTTCATTAAATAAATTTAAACATTTAAGACTTTTTGTGAGTTTTATTTTCTTTTACATGCTGACCCTTGTAAATGGGTTTCTTAATTTCTTATGAAAAATTCATGTGGTCCATTCTTTTGCTTACATTATTTAGTTGCTACAAAATATTCAGTTTTTGTTACTTTAAAGCAAACTGCCTATTTATTTTCATTAGAATTTATTTATTGGTGGTTACGCTATTCTGTTTAATGTGAATGAAAGGTACAAAATCCAATTAGCGTCAATTTCTATCCATTTTATGCTCCCTTTCAAAGATGAGCAGGCATATTGTTTTGCTGGATGTTGGTAGGCTGGGTGGTCTTTCGGTAGACCAATTCGTTTCAGAACATTACTTTGTGAAAATGGATTGACCAATTGGCTTGATGCTTTCCATTTACATTGGCGTTGGAAAGTAGATGGCCCCTATTGAAATTGGGGTCAAAAAGTCAAAGGTCAAGGTCACTGTCATACTAAGAGAATTTTTATGTCCCCCACTATAGTAGTGGGGGACATATTGTTTTTGCCCTGTCTGTTGGTCTGTCTGTTGGTCTGTCTGTTTGCGCCAACTTTAACATTTTGCAATAACTTTTACTATATTGAAGATAGCAACTTCATATTTGGCATGCATGTGTATCCCATGAAGCTGCACATTTTGAGTGGTGCAAGGTCAAGGTCATCCTTCAAGGTCAGAGGTCAAATATATGTGGCCAAAATCGCTCATTTTATTAAAACTTTTGCAATATTGAAGATAGCAACTTGATATTTGGCATGCAGGTGTATCTCATGGAGCTGCACATTTTGAGTGGTGAAAGGTCAAGGTTAAGGTCATCCTTCAAGGTCAGAGGTCAAATATATGTGGCCCAAATCGCTTATTTTATGAATACATTTGCAATATTGAAGATAGCAACTTGATATTTGGCATGCATGTGTATCTAATAGAGCTGCACATTTTGAGTGGTGAAAGGTCGAGGTCAAGGTCATCCTTGAAGGTCAGAGGTCAAATATATGTGGCCCAAATCGCTTATTTTATGAATACTTTTGCAATATTGAAGATAGCAACTTGATATTTGGCATGCATGTGTATCTCATGGAGCTGCACATTTTGAGTGGTGAAAGGTCAAGGTCAAGGTCATCCTTCACAAGGTCAAGGTCATCCTACAAGGTCAAACATCATATAGGGGGACATTGTGTTTCACAAACGCATCTTGTTTTTCCAATCAATAACTTGTGAATGGAGGTAACGATTGGCTTGATACCTCACATGTGCATTGGCCTTGGACAGCAGATAACCCCTATTGAAATTTGGTCACTAGTTGGTATGTGGGTCTACATGACTTATAGGGGTATTCCACTACGACACGATTCCCCACGATTTGTCCCGATCTCCAATATTTTGAGGTCGGGGACATTCGTTGCTCAATCAGCCAAGGTCCTAACACATTCGTAGCTAGTCCTGGGCCAGTTGTAAGTGATTCCTGCAACTCGTGAGCTCTCGAAAAATTGTGGCCAGATTTTAAACGTGTTTAAAATTTGGCCAAGACCTCCAAGACTGAATTTAATCACAGTTGACTCGTAACAGCGTCATAGTGCATTCTTGGGCGTCGTAATGGAATCGTAGATAATTCAAGAATCAATCAGGAAATGGTGATCACGTGATCTGTCTACGAATCAGTTACGACTTTGTCAAGACTCTCACGAGTTCATCCCGAGTGAGTTGCGAGTCCGCTAAAATTCTCGCGATTAAGTTACGAAACAGTTACGATTTTGTAAAGAATGATTAAGAAATAATATTTTTTCTATCATGGTTTGTTGTTGAATAACCCACAGTAAGGAGTATAGATGCGTAGGAATTAAATCATGAGTGCAGAGCACAAGTGATTTGATAACACGCATCTATACTCCTTACTGTGGGTTATTCGACAACAAAACATCATAGAAAAATATTTTATCGATTCTAACAGGATTCTGATTGATTTGGTTCAAGCTTTTGGACGTGAACTACATTTTTCAATACTTTGCCCTTCTTAGTACAAAGTTCACTATTTAGTGACGTCATTGAATTGTACAAACATGTGACGTCGTTTTCATTCATAATTTATTTGCAAATGACGTCACTTTCATTGAGAACAATAATCGTAAAAACTAAATGACGTCACGTTTATTGATGCTTCTGAAAAGCTGACATGCAATTAATGTTTTCTTAATTACGTTTCTTAACAAATAACATTCTATGCAGGCGTGGTTATGCCACTTATCACCAAGTATACAATTTGTTGTTTCATTACATCTATTTTCATGCTACATTTATTACATTTCTTTTAGAGCGGAATTTAGCACGTGCATTTGACTGCAATATTTTCTTTATTTATTCGGAACTATTTTCGAAACATAAAGCTTCGCCCATAATTTATTGCAGAATAACCCACACTTGATTTCCTTCTTTGTCTATAGAAAACAAGTCACGTGCCGTGTCAGAATCAATATCAATAGAAATTGGCGCCTAATTCATGGGTGCGTTCGGTAAGGTCCTAGCTTAGTCGTGACCGATCTGCATCGTTTGTAGTACAGTGGCAGTAGATTCTTACACATCGTAGTTAATTCGCGACCCTATTCGCAAGACTTCAACCGAATCCCACGATTAGTCGTAACTCAATTGTACCAGTGTCTTAACCTAATTGTAAACTGTCACGAGTCTTCCCAATTCAATAAATGTGATAAATTGTAGAGAATCGTGGGCTTGTTTCTGTAGTGGGATAGGGCCATTACTGATGAAGTATGAGTTTTGTTCCTGTCCATTGATTTTTGGCGAATTTATGGGCCTTGAACTTGGACATTTTCACTATTAAAACGGTTTTCCAGAGGGTTTTTATGAGAGGCTTTCAGATATTGTGCTGGTTTTTGGTGTGTGAGTCTAACTACATGACTTACAGATTAAGTGTGAGTTTTGTTCTGGTCCATTGATTTTTAGCATGTTGTGGGCCTGGGACTTCATAATTTTCTCTAAAATAGCTGCACAGCAGCTTCAAAGCCCTGTAGGGGGCATTGTGTTTAGCAAACGCAGGTCTTGTTCAACTATTTATTGTAAGAATCTGAAGATATCATTTAAGATGTCACATTCAGTCCACCTTTCAGTCAAATCCCAAGTGTCAGTTTTTCAACCAATCTCATTATGCAAAGATTCTTGGCTTTTACCTTGCCAAAAGAAAGCGAAAAAAAGTGTTTTTAATGAAATAATTTGATTGTTTATTCAGACTGAAGATGATTTGTATAAGATTCCTCTGTTCAATGCAATGTTTTATTGTCCCCTATGGGTTTCACCGGAGGGGACTTAAGGTTTGCGCTCTGTGTGGCCATCAGTCAGTCATCCGTTTGTCTGTGAGTCTGTCAAACTTTTCTGGATCCTGCGATAACTTTAAAAGTTCTTCATATTTTTTCATGACACTTGAAACATGGATAGATGGCAATATGGACATAATGCACGTCATTTCATTTTGTTCATACGTCAAAAATTATGGTTGCCATGGCAACAAATGGACTAGAAATACTGCTTAAAATGGTGGTTTTCTGTATCCTGCGATAACTTTAAAAGTTCTTCATATTTTTTCATGAAACTTGAAACATGGATAGATGGCAATATGGAGATTATGCACGTCATTTCATTTTGTTCCTACATCATAAATTCTGGTTGCTATGGCAACAAATTTTTTTTAATATTTCTGACAATGCTGGAAATTCTGACAATGGTGGAGCCGGTAGGGGACCATATTGCTTGACAATAGTCTTGTTTTATTTGGCTTTTTAGCTCATCTATTTTTTGAAAAAAAATTATGAGCTATTGTCATCACCTTGGCGTCGGCGTCGGCGTTGGCGTCCGGTTAAGTTTTGCGTTTAGGTCCACTTTTCTCAGAAAATATCAATGCTATTGCATTCAAACTTGGTACACTTACTTACTATCATGAGGGGACTGGGCAGGCAAAGTTAGATAACTCTGACGTGCATTTTGACAGAATTATGTGCCCTTTTTATACTTAGAAAATTGAAAATTTTGGTTAAGTTTTGTGTTTAGGTCCATTTTATTCCTTAAGTATCAAAGCTATTGCTTTCATACTTGCAACACTTACTAACTATCATAAGGGGACTGTGCAAAATTTTGGTTAAGTTTTGTGTTTTGGTCCACTTTACCCCTAAAGTATCATAGATATTGCTTTCCTACTTGGAACACTCCCAAACTATCATAAGGGTACAGTAAAAGGACAAGTTGCATAACTCTGGTTGTCATTTTTACGGAATTAAGACCCTTCTTTGACTTAGTAACTTTGAATATATGGTTAAATTTTGTGTTTCGATCCACTGTACTTCTAAAGTATCAAGGCTATTGCTTTCAAACTTCAAATACTTTCATGCTATCATGAGGTTACTGTACCTGGCAAGTTGAATTTTACCTTGACCTTTGAATGACCTTGACTCTTAAGGTCAAATTATTAAATTTTGCTAAAATTGCCATAACTTTTTTATTTATGATTAGATTTGATTGATACTTTGACAAAACTACTCTTATCTGACATACCACAATAGACATCACACAAACCATCCCCCGTGCCCTCCCCCCACCCCCATCCCCCCCGAATCCTCCCCCTCCCCTAATTTTTTTATTTTTTTTAAAGATTATCTCACAAATGACAACCACACCCTCACACTATACCTCCCCCCCACCCCACCCCCCCCCAAATTTATTTTTGTTTGAAACGGTTAAAAAACACAAATATTTATTTTAATTATTTTATGTTTGAAATACCGTCAAACCATCGCACCCAAGAATCCCTCCCCCACCCCCCCTCCCCCACCCCCAAATCCCCCCCCCCCCTAATTTTTTTTTAAGATCATGTCACAAATGACCACCACACCCTCACACTATACCCCCCACCCCACCCCCAATATTTTTTTTTTTGAAACGGTTAAAAAACACAAATATTTATTATTATTATTTTATGTTTGAAATACCGTCCAACCATCGCACCCAAGAATCCCCCCCCCCCCCCCCACCCTCGATTTTTTTTTTTTTTTCATTTTTTTTCGCATTTTTGGCAGATAATGTAATAAATGTCCACACCCCCACACTATACACCCCTCTTCACTCCACCCCTTCCTCCTTTGTGATTGAAAATGAGAGTCCCTTCACCTTTAAAAAGAAAATAGATGAGCGGTCTGCACCCGCAAGGCGGTGCTCTTGTTTAAAACATGAGCTTAGTCATCATATATGAGATGTTTAAATGAGTAAAATGGGATGCATGAGAACTTCTAACTGAAAATGTCCTTAATTATTTAGTTTGAATGTATCTATTGATGCATATTTCCAAATATGCCTTTGCTAATGATTACTTTAGAATGAAATTTGCATGAATGCCAAGTTTTAATAAAAGATAAACTATATCTTTTCAGGTAGTTGAGAGTGAATCATTTAGAAAAGTCAGTTGTACAGAAATCAACGCACAAGAAATTAAAACTATCTCTGACCTTCCTGAACTGAAAGCTGCAATCAAGGACACCATTCAAGAGTTGATCTTTGAAAACAACATGCAAGAAGCCATGGACACATTTGAAGAACCTTATAAATCTGAAGAAAATACTTTATGGAATGAAGGCATTTCAGGTACAAAAGATGATGTTCGAAATAAAGAAAAAGAAATCCCACATGATGATGAATATCAGGCATACACCTTTGATGCAGGGTTAGTGCAAACATCTGATGATGAAAATGAGCTTATTGATTCACAAATCGATCATGTTGAGCACATTATTTTACCCGAAAAGTCCAGCGAGATTTCAACAACTGAAATTCTAATTCATCAAGCTACTGACTCATTTGAGGAAGAGATCCCCGAAATGAACGACATGGCTATACAAACTGATAAAATAGTTGGATCTGTACCGGCATCTGTTAAAAACACACAAGCACATACTGAAGGAAGCAGTGTCTTTGATCCAATGAATACTTCTGCAATAACAGAAGAGAGGTACTCGAATGATACCGCTGATGAAACTTATAATTACAATAAGATTTTTAATGCCGGAGACGATGAACATGATTCTGATGTTGATGTTGAAAATGATGCAACAACTGGTATGTACATGGGAAGAACTACTAACTTGACTGTTGATACAGCGTATGCCTCTGCTGCTGTGTCAAAATTAACTGGCAAATCCCCAATAGAAGTTTCTCCAGATTATGTTGATACAATTGTAGGGTATTATGCTGGGACTGTAGAGAGTGTTGATGATGCTGTTCATAAAAATGAAGTTAATGTAGGAGAAAATGTGAAGACCATAACAGAAGAATTTGCAGATTTAGACTGTTTTGAATGTGTAAGTAATGACACAGATGGACTCAACATTGATAGTGACATGGCTGACCCTGTATCTGCTAACAAACAACTAATAGAAGAGGTACCATATTCTCTTGACAAACATGATGACATGTTTGGTAAATTTGAGCACCAATTGATAGACACAAATGAAACTTTTGAAAACATGTCCTTAAGTGATTCTTCACCTGAGAATATATTGGATTTAGCGGCAAAAGAGGATGCAATAATACTTGATGATAACAGGCAGGTAGAATATGGTCAAAATGTCAGATCCATGTCACCAAATGCAAAGAAACATGTGCTAGAACAAGCAACATTTTCTCTTGAAGAACTAGGAGATATGTTTGATAACTATGAAAAGCAGTTAGAACTAAGGCATGAATTGTACAAAGTTGTTTCTTCGAGTGATTCATCCCCAGAAGAGAATACGGCATATGCTCAGAAAACTCTGTGTTTGTCAACTGAATTTGATAGGGAAAATACTGCAAGTACAGATAGAGAAGACCTAGAAAATGCTACAAGAGAAAAGCAAGATTTTTCATACCTTCTTGAAGAAGACTTTGAAAATCAGTTTGAAAGGGGTGCTACTGCTGCTAGTTTGCCTGGAATGCACACTATGTCTACATGGAAGCAAGAAAATCACCTATTTGTAGAGTTAGATGATGAGGATATAAAGCAAGATTCTGAAAGTATGATTGAAGAGGAAGACCTTGACTCTTTTCATCATGTTATGGACACTTTCCCAGATGATTCAGTAGAGCCTTACTATGAATCTGAAAATGTTGATGGTCAAAACCAGGCTGGTAAAATTGATGAAAATGTTTGGGATGATTTAAAAGATGAACCTGAAAATTCAAACAGTCAGGAGCATGTCCATAGAAACAATGGTGACATGGTTGAACATGAATCGAAAGATGATGGCCATCAGGATATTAAAGGAAAGATTGGTGAATTTAATGCTGATTATATTGAATCTGAAAGTCTTGACAATCTTAATCATGCAAATAGAATTGATGATACTAGAGATTTTGGTGCATATGAATGTGAACATGCTAACCATCAGGACCAAGATGGTGGTATTAAAGATGAGTCTGAAAGTGTTGAGAGTCAGGACCATGTCTATAAAATTGATGAAGATGATGGGGATTTTGCTAAATATGAATTTAAACATCCTGACCATGTGCATGATGATATGAATAAAAAGGATGATGTTGATTTTAAAGATGATTCTGAAAGGTTTGGCAATCAAGAGCATGTAGAAAGATATGATGATGATACAGTCGAAGATGATGATGATTATGCTACAGATGAAGCCTATACAAATCAAGATAAATATGAATCTGAAAGTGTTGATAGCCAGGAACTTAGAGGCAGAATTGATAAAGATGATGGAGATTTTGGTAAACCTGATTATGCTTACCATCAGGATTATGATGGTAATATATGTGAAGATTATGATGGCCATGTTAAAGATCATTCTGAAAGTGTTTACCCTTCTTACCATGATGACAGATTTGATGCAGACCATGAGGATTTAAGTAAATATGAATCAGAAGATGGCCAGGACCATGCTCATGATATTGATGACGATGATGATGATGATCAAATTAAAGATGGCTCTGAAAGTATTGACAGCCAGGACCATGCAAATAGAATTCATGAGGATGATGGTGATTTTGCTAAACATGAATTTAAACATGACCATGGCGGTAGAATTGATGAAGAAGATGATGATCATGTTAAATACCAATGTGCTAGCAAAGAAAGCATTGATGAAGGTGATGGTGATCAGGTAGATTATGGACCTGGAAGTGTGTGCGTTCAAGACTATGAAGGCAGAATGCAAGATGATGGTGAATCAGAAAATGTTGAGATTGTGGTAAAGTCTTATATTAATGACAATGATGGTGGTGATTGTGTTCAAAATGAATATGAACAAGCTGATTATCAGAACCATGCAGAAAGGATTGAAGATGAGGTTGTGGATAGTAGTAGGGAAAAGGATAATAGGAAGCAGGATGGTAACATGTATGAATTTGGCGGTGAAGCTGGTCATCAGATACAATTGGAATATGATGCAAATGAAAACATTGAATTGAATGATAGTTCAACTACTAGCTTTGATGATGGAGTAAATGATATTATGTTTAACTTCAAGAGTGATCATAAAATAAAGCTCAAAGATTTTAAGAGGGGAGGAAGCGAAACTACTTCAACAGCTGAACATAATAGTATAAGCCCAGATTCCAGTAATAGTTTTCCTTCCAGTCCTACAGATAGTGACAACTCTGAACTGGTAACAGTGATGGAAAATGAAATAAAATATAAACATGACCAAGAAAATTACAGTCAGGACAGAGCCTGGCTTGTTCAATCTGATGTAGTTCAAGATGATGAAAATAGAAGGGAAACACATAATTTAGATTTATATCAAAATAAATGTGAAGAAGACGTTTATTCAGATCATGATTCACATTTAGCAGGAAGTGGACATATTCTTGCCAGTGATATTGGTATAACTTCAGGTCTTGATGATTTTTTTGGATTAAATGAACCTGAATTTAAGGACAAAACAAGTGACAATGAGAATGCAGGTGTTATAAATGATGATAAATTTTATATATCTTTTACAGACAGTACTACAGAAGATGTTCCAAGTAATTCAGTCAATGACTATGATCCATTCAATTTGTTAACTGATAATCATGAGATGAATGAAAATGTGAATGCATTTGAACCATTAATTGGGAACAATAACCAAAATGAAATAAATGACAATGATCCATTTGAAAAACTTACCAAGTGTGATGAAATAAAGGACAATGTGACTGATGCTTTTTCTACTGAAGATAAAATTGACAGTTTAAATAGCAGTGATAAATATAATTTTTTCAGTAATGATGAAAAGGATCATGTATATAATGGTGCGAGTTTTCCAGAACAGGAGAATTTGCTTACAATCAGTTCAATGCCAGTTGAAAGTGTTTCTTCCATTGAAACTCCTGTTGAAGAAACTGTGTCTGGATTTTATGAGATAAATCCTGAAATAAACACTGGTGAACATGTCAAAGAGTTTATAAGCAATTCTGTTTGTGTCACTAATTTAGGTGATATGGAAACAGGGTTTTATGTGGTTAACTCTGAAGAAAATGATTTGAAAGAGACTGTCAATTTTTCAATTGAAAAATTTGCTATTGATAAGGCAAATGAAATAATCAAGGATATTATACCTAAAGATGAAATGGAATGTAGTGTTTCTTCTCAGGAGTCATCAGAAGCTGGTGTGTATGAATTCCAAGAACCTGAAAGAGAAAATTCTGACATTATGGATGATTGTGTTGATGTTAGAATAACTCAGACACAAGGCATGGACCATACCAGTTATAGTGATAACTCGTATCAAGAAGGAAGTGGTTATTTAGACAATGATGCACAAAGTGCATTGCTTGAAACAAAAGATCCATCAATAGATACAGATCAGACACAAATGGACACTGGAAACAGTTACTCATTATTAGAGTCATTAAACTGTGAACAAGATGTTGGTCAATCAATTGATAGTATTGGGGAACCACGTGATATTATAAACATTGCTAAAGAACTACGGGTTGATCAGGCTCGAGCATCTATTAATAATGGTGAAACAGTACATGCAAATGAACATCAGGATGATGTCATTAGTGAATACAATGTTGTTGTTCATGAAAATATTGATATTGTTAATGCAGAAGAAGTAAATTTGCATGACGATAACAATGATTTAACTACCGACATAAATCAAGACAATAAAGCAAGTATAAAAGGAAATAATGATACAATGGAAACTCTTAATAATGAAACTGAGGTTAATACTAAAATTAATAATGATGACATCCAACATACTGAGAGTTATATGCATGACAGTTCCGAAAATGATGATTCCCAGGGATTTAATGAGGTTGAAAATGTATGTCCTGCTGCTGAAGAAGATGACCATATTGATGAAACTGGTTTTGATCCTTCTGAGCTGAAAAACAAGCGTTTTATGATGAAAACTGGACCCGGCATGCCTCAGATAAGTATTGATTTAGCATCCAGTGTAGAAAGCAGTCTGTCAAATGATAGTGACAGGGAAGCTTTTATTGAAGTTGAGGCTGAACTAACAAGTGATTTTACTGAAGATGAGACTGAAATACATCAAACATGCAATGAGAGGGATGATGATGATGCTGATGATAAGGAAAATATAAGACCAAACATGAACAACGCTGAAAGTTGGATGAAAGTTGATACTGTGACTCCAGCAATTGATATTAAATTCGATTCTGAAAACAAATCAGGATCTCAGAGAGAATTGATTTTAAATGATTTTGATGCTGAGATTCAAGGTACTGTTCTACAAAATATTTCCATTGGGAGTGCATTCTCTCCTTTAGAAAGTCCCTGTGAGAATGCATTTGAGATAGGCTACCAGATTAACCCATTGTTTCCAGAATACAACAATAATTATGAAGTTGATGATGTTGGCGATTCAACAGATGAGGAAAGTGGTGACTTAAAAAAGAAACCATTTGTGAGATTTTCTAATGACATTATTACTGATGATCATGAAATTGAAAAGCTTGAAGAACTTGCAGACAGCTTAGTATCTGTTGCTGTCCAAGATGCATTGTTTGAATTAGAAAACTCAACCTCAGAAAAAGATGGACCTGGTGATGAAATAAATACAAAAATATTAATTATTGCTGATAACCTTGTAAAAGAAGTTATTACAGAAGCTATTGAAATTGTTGGAAACCAAGAACCAAATACATTTGTTGAATTTGAAATTGCTGATGCAATGAAAGAAACAGGCTTAGAAGAGGATGATTCAAGTGATTCTGATGATGGTAGTTCAACAACAACTGAAGGCAGCTACCAAATAGACGTGTCAGATGATCTTACTCTGGACTCATCACCAGAGAAAGAATTGGAAGTAGAGGAGACACACCCATCTTCAGAAGCTGATCCCCAACTATCGCTGAGCATATCTTCACCAGACGATGATGTCTCTGTAGACAACTCATGTTCTATAATCGACCAATCTGACCCTGCAATAGCTCCTAGTTTTAAGAAAATACCGGTGGATGGATCATACAGATCATTTTCATTTCCTGACTATGAAGATCATACCTTAACATCCAACCCACTTGATTCGAATACTGGTATAGTGTTCGAATTTGCTAAAGGTGAAAATGATGTTAATAGTAGGACATTCAGACAAAGTTCAGGGCTGACTTTGGTTAAGCAGGATACAATTGTTCCTGATATTGTAATAAGTACTGAAATGTCTCCAGAGTATGATGTTGAAGATATCACAGATTATGGAGCTGACATGAGCATGACCGAAAATACTGAAAGCAAAGATGAGTTATCTGATGATGAAACAGATAAAAATATTAACTACGTTACAACATATGTATCATTTGTTGAGGGGGAAATAGCTTCCATGAATACAACTGCTAACTTGGAAAGTCATCTTGGAGATGAAGCACTTGATAAGGGTTTACCTGTTAATGAGATTCAAGATGAGAATGAAGAAGACAATTTAGTTGATTTTAAATTAGAAGATGTTACCAGGAGAACTTTAGATCTAACCACTAATGAAACAGATGCATATTTGATATTGTCTATGTCTGCTGTAAGTAATAAAGAAGCCAATGATGGGGATTCTGTTGTTGCTAACACTGTTACTGTAGACCTCAGTAGCCAAGTTATTAGAAAGCAATCTATTCAAAACAATGATGACACCTCAGGTGAAAGTGACAATATTGAAGTGTTAGTAGCTTCTAGTGCACAACGACAAGAGGTCCCAGCTGATAACTTTGATACATTTGATGATGGTATTCAATTGACTGGAATGGGTGAAGATGATTTAAGAGAGAATACTGGTGCTCACATTAAAGATATGATTGAAAAAGAGAACTTTAATGAAGTATCAAATCAGGTGGATTTAGGTGCAGGATTTGTTGATCATAAATCAAATAACAAAATTGGTGAATTTGATGTGTATGATGCTGCAACATTTTCTAATCTTTCAGAGAAACCAATTGAAATTTCTGAGTATTCAGAAAATGTTGTTGAAAAGCATATTGACCACTTTGTAGAACGTTTAAACTTTGTAGAAAAGACTGAACATGTGCAAAGTTTTGATGATGAAGTTTCTGAAATTGTTGAGCAGACAAAACAGTTCAGTGATGTTGTTGAAAAAGCTGATGACAACATGGCTGTAACTGGCGATGTGTGGAGTTTTGTTGAAAAACCTTTTTCAAATGTAGAACTGTTTGATTTAAGTTTTGCTGAAAATTGCACTGACAATGATTTAGCTATTGAGAAAGTGATTGATATGCCAATTGAACAAAAGACAGTTGCTAAAGATGAAAGTGAAGAAATTATAGATGACCTACAAATAAACAATGGTGAAACACACATTTCTGAAGCTCATGATCAGATGTCTGATGTTGAGATTTTAAATGAAGTCATTGAGCCACAAGGTGATGATATCAGAGTTGAAGAAATTGGTATAGAAAATAGGTCCACTCAAGAACAGATTAAACAAGATCTTTTGCTGAATACTGAAACATATAATCAATTGGTAGATGGTTTCAATGAATCTGAACTTGATAAGCTACACGATTATGTTGACAAAACTTACTTTACTGGAACAGAAAGTGAGACAACACAAAGCCATGTCATACAGGATCTATCTGAAGGTGCTGAAATTCACAATCAGTTAGTGAATAATGTGAATGAGGATAAAAGTCATTTGTCAGGAGATGATGTGAACAATGAAGACATTACAAGAAGAGAAAATGCTTATGATGAAGATTCTACCATTGTTGAGCCGACAAAAGAGTTCAATGATGTTGAAAAAGCTGATGACAATGTGGCTGAAACTAACAATGTGTGGAGTTTTGTTGAAAAACCTATTTTAAATGTGGAACAGTTTGATATAAGTTTTGCTGAAAATTGCGCTGACAATGATGATTTGGCAATTGAGAAAGTGATTGATATGCCAGTTGAACATAAGACAGTTTCTAAAGATGAAAGTGTAAACATCATAGATGACCTACAAATAAACTATGGTGGAACTCACATTTCTGAAGCTCATGATCAGATGTCTGATGTTGAGATTTTAAATGAAGTCATTTGGCCACATGGCGATGATATCAGAGTTGAAGAAATTGGTATAGAAAATGGTTCTACTCAAGAACAGATTGAACAAGATCTTTTACAGAATACAGAAACATATGATCAATTGGTAGATGGTTTCAATGAAAATGAACTTGATAAGCTACAAGATTATGAGTTCTTAACTGACTTAACTGGAACAAAAAGTGAGACAACACAAAGCCATGTCTTACAGGATCTCTCTGAATATGCTGAAATTCAGAATCAGTTAGTGATTAATGTCAATGAGAATAAAAGTCATACATCACATGATGATGTGAACAATGTAGACATAACAAGAAGAGAAAATGCTTATGATGAAGATTCTACAATTGTTGAGCCGACAAAACAGTTCAGTGATGTTGTTGAAAAAGCTGATGACAATTTTGCTGAAACTAACAATGTGTGGAGTTTTGTTGAAAAACCTTTTTTACATGTGGAACAGTTTGATGTAAGCTTCGCTGAAAATTGCGCTGACAATTATTTGGCAATGGAGAACGTGATTGATATGCCAGTTCAACATAAGACAGTTGCTAAAGATGAAAGTGTAAAAATAATAGATGACCTACAAATAAAGGATGGTGAAACACACTTTTCTGAAGCTCATGATCAGAGTTCTGATGATTGGATGTTTAATGAAGACATTGAGCCACACAGTGATGTTATCAGAAATGAAGAAATTGGTATAAAAAATGGTTCCACTCAAAAGCAGATTGAACAAGATCTTTTACAGAATACAGAAACATATAATCAATTGGTAGATGGTTTCAATGAAACTGAACTTGTTAAGCTTCAAGATTATGATGACAAAACTTACTTTACTGAAACAGACAGTGAGACAACACAAAGTCATGTCTTTAAGGAACTCTCTGATGATACTGAAATTCACAATCAGTTAGTGGATAATGTCAATGAGAGTATAAGTCATACATCACAAGATGATGATAACAATCTAGACATATCAAGAAGCGAAAATACTAAAACACAAAGTCAATATGTGAATGATTCGTTATTAGATGATGAAACAAAGAAGAAAATGCCTTTATTCAAGGATGAGTCTGACGAAATTGAAGCTTTGATGGAGGTTCAACCAGCAAATACTTATACCAAAGAAATTGAAGAAACTACCAAAGAAGTCTATAAACCACTAATAAAAGACAACTCTGAGGATAGCGGTTTTTCACTTGGAACTCGACCAAAACATAGAAGCAGTGAATATGTAACAAGGAAAGAGATTTTCTACACAACTTCAGGTCGCATGAGTGTCTCTATTGACAGCATTTTGGATCCTCCAACAGATCAGGAGTTGGACATTGCTGCCAACAGCCAAGTGACCATTGAAGAAGAGCCAAGTATGGTAAGCAGGTCATTTTACATATTTTGTAGTCTAAGTGCTTTAGTAGGAGCTATTGTAATCAGTCATTGTCTGGCCTTCAGCCCATATCATCCTGCACCCACTTTTGCATCAGACAGCAGTGTGTTTTTTTTTCATTCAAAATCGGGTCCAGTAATCGGCCCCATTCCCAATGGAAAAAAATACACTTTTCCCAAATGGGAGCTAAACATTCCAAATGGAAGGTTTCCAAAAACAATTTTTATTTTTTTTATTCTTTTTTAGATATCAATATTTTATTCATCTCCCATCCATATAAGTTCAACCTTTGTAAATATAATAATGAAAACACTTTAATTATCAATTTTAAAGCATTTTTTAGCAAAACAACAACAACACTAATATCCCAATTTTAATTAAAAAGGGACCTGGCCCCATTCTCAAAATAGTGAAAAAAGCACTGGATAGCTTTTTGATTTACTGTTTATACGTAGTGACCCTAATTTGTGTTTTGAGAGTGTTTTGCACATTCCAAGTTGACTTGTTTTGTAAAAGAAGTGGTTTGCCTCTATACCTCTATAAGATTAATGAGTTGCGTTGAAATGTAACATTTTTAAATGCACTATATTTTTATATCAGTCATAGTGCTTTTTTTGTCCCCTACCGGTTTCACCGGAGGGGACTTATGGTTTTCACTCTGTCTGTCAGTGAGTCTGTCACACTTTTCTGGATCCTGCGATAACTTTAAAAGTTCTTAATATTTTTTCATGAAACTTCAAACATGCATAGATGGCAATATGGACATTATGCACGTCATTTCATTATGTGCCTACGTCAAAAATTAATGTTGCTATGGCTACAAATAGACTAGAAATACTGCTGAAAATGGTGGTTTTCTGGATCCTAAGATAACTTTAAAAGTTATTCATATTTTTTCATGAAACTTAAAACATGGATAGATGGCAATAAGGACATTATGCACGTTTTTTCATTTCATTTTGTTCCAATATATTGCTTGGCAATAGTCTTGTTTTAAAGTGGTTCCCAGTTTCACCAGCAGGAGAAATGTCTTTGAAGTCCTTTACGTATTGCAAGTTATATGTTACCACATTTGTCCAAGTGGAAATTATAGTACTGCAAAGCAAAGGCAAAAAATGTCTTAAAACAATCCTTCACCATAACATTCTCAGCAAACGTCAGTTTATTGAGAAATTTGTGAGTTTGCGACTGTTTAAGGCAAAAAACGTCTTGTCCTTGGAAGCTGCCATAATGAATGCATGATAAAAATGCTAGCAGAATGTTGAAATGGTTACCATAAATGACCATTATAATATTTGTATATCACTGTTCAAATTGTTATACATATGGTTAACTATCCTACAGGTTCTGTTATCTTGTGTTTACTTTGTCCAAGATCTGTGTCAATTTTGTTCCTTAAAAAGAAAACAACCTTTTCTTAATGTTAATTTCTACGAGTCTGTTTATAAAATCAATGAAGAAGGGCCATGTTAATTTAAATGTGTGGAAAAAGTCTCAGTTTAGTTTTTCAGTTTAGCAAAGATTGATAAGTGAAAAATAAAGTCTCTTTCTAAATACTGAAAGTGTGTTAGTATTTTTATATGCCCGTTCAAAACGGTACGTATTATAAGATCACCCTTGGCGGGCGGCGGGCGTGAGGTGTCCACAGCAGTGTCCGCTCTCTAAATCAAATAGTTTTCATCCGATCTTCAACAAACTTGGTCAGAAGTTGTATCAAGACAATATCTAGGTGATGTTCGAATATGGGTCATGCCGGGTCAAAAATTAGGTACCGGGGTCACTTAGTGCACTTCAAGGATTTAGCATGGTGTCCGCTCTCTAATTGAAGTAGTTTTCATCAGATCTTCACCAAATTAGGTCAGAAGTTGTGTCTTTATGATATCTAGGTCAAGTTTAAATATTGGTCATGCCGGGTCAAAAACAAGGTCACTTAGTGCATTTCAAGCATTGGCGGGCAGCGGTCACAGCAGTGTCCGCTTTCTAAATCAAATAGTTTTCGTCCGATTTTCACCAAACTTGGTCAGAAGTTGTATCTAGACAATATCTAGGTCAGGTAAGAATATGGGTCATGCCGGGTAAAAAACAAGGTCATGGGGTCACTTAGTGCATTTCAAGGATTTAGCATGGTGTCCGCTCTCCTAAATTTAAGTAGTTTTCATCAGATCTTCACCAAATTTGGTCAGAAGTTGTGTCAAAATGATATCTAGTTCAAGTTCAAATATGGATCATGCCGGGTCAAAAACTAGGTAAAGAGGTGCATTTTAAGCATTTAGCATTGTGTCCGCTCTCTAATAGAAGACGACCTTCAAACGGGCATATCTTGTGACAGTTTGGCACTCTTGTTCAGATAATAACTTAATGCATACATGCCATAAATTTTCAGACCAATTCCGGGACATTGAGCTCAATTTTGCGGACATTTGCCGATTTTCCGGGACATATATACATATAGCGATATATATAAACATATATGCATTTTTGGTACGCATTTTTTTCACATCGTAAATCGCTAAGATCGAAAGCCTACAGTATCCGAACTACACTATATCTATTAACGTCAAATTAAACATTACTACTTCAGTAACTAGATACAAGCCACGTGTGTTTTCGTGTAAGAAAAGAGCACCAAATTGCTTTTGTGTACATGTCACATCATCTGCAGGAAGAAAAACTAAGAGTTAAAAGTATAATTTTCTGGGATACATTTAGGGTGTCCAAAAAGTAAGAGCGTCCGAAAGTCTAGTGCAATAACGGCAATTCACAATGGTGCTTACAATTGCGAACGCAATTCAAATTCACTTATTATTTTTATTGTTATAATAACTGGTGGTTTAGAAGAAGACAGAAATAAACCTAGTGAGGATGACAATTTTATATGCTTAATTTTTTTAACTCAACTTCTTTGTCAGTTTAACGTGCGAACATAACCTGCTTTTAATTTTTTACTCAACGATGTTGGACTCCATATGTGTGAATAACTCCTTTGCACTTACGCAGAGGGAAATTATAACGTAGTATATTAAAGCCAATTAACAACCACATTAAACAAATGCCACCTTTTCAATTTGACTGCGAACGTGAGACAATCAATATGATAACAGGACCCCTGTTAATTGATCGACTTTGACACATAGCGTAGTCACCTATTCGGGTAGGCATTGCCATGGAGACGCTGCAGATTAGTGGGAACACAGATTCGAGGTGCAGTTAAGCCTAAGATTAGATACATGTATATATGGATTTTGTACAATCCGGGACAAACTTCTGGGACTGCGGGACACGTTCTTTATTTCGGGGACAATCCCGAACAATCCGGGACGTATGGCATGTATGCTTAATGTTTCCAAAGTCAATATGAGGGCAAACTGCCAAATATGAATAAATGAAAAAAATCATTATTAGCTCGGCTGTTTTTGGAGAAAACCCAAGGTATTGTCATAGCCAGTTCATCGTGTTGTTTCCTGTCGTGCCGTGTCATCCGCGTCGTGCTAAAACCATAGCATTTTGTCAAGGTTTTGAACATTGGCTCTAAAATCAAAGTTCTTCAACCTACAACTTTGAAACTTCATATGTAGCTGCACCTTGATGAGTTCTACATGCCAATACCATTTTTGGGTCACAAGGCCAAAGGTCAAGGTCACTGTGACCTCATAAAAAAATTCAAAAAAATCTGACAAGCTTTCATTTATTCAAAACTGCACCCGCAGCCGAGCATGGCACCCGTTATGCGGTGCTCTTGTTATTATTAACTCGCATTTTTCCGAGAAAACCCGAGGTATTGTCATAGCCAGCTCGTCGTGTCGTCCGCCGTCTGACGTCCGCCGTCGGCGTCGTGACAAAACCTTAACATTGGCTCTAAAATCAAAGTGCTTCCACCTACAACTTTGAAACTTCACCTTGATGAGTTCTACACGCCACACCCATTTTGGGGTCACTAGGTCAAAGGTCACGGTGACCTCTAAAAAAAATCAAACAAAAATCTGACAAGCTTTCATTTCTTCAAAACTGCACCCGTAGCCGAGCGTTGCACCCATTATGCGGTGCTCTTGTTATGCTATGTTGTAAATGATTGTTAAATATTAAATTTATTTCTCATCTTAAGTGCCTCTTACATTACTTCTTTCCCCCAATTTTCCCTGTAATCTTCAGGGCTATATAGGACCTGTCAAGATCAGTGCAATTATAGTTTCTGTCTGGGAAAAGATGCATATTAAATTTTCTGTTGCTTTGGCATGTGTGCCATTTAACTTCTTATAATTTGATTTTATTTGGTCATCTCTTCCTGTATGGCTTTATGTAACCGTTCAATGTTTTTTACTTATTTAGGATATTCTTAATAAATAAATAAGGTATTGATTTAACTTTTATATATTTTACTTATATATTTATAATCTGTGTCTGGTTTAGAACATCTCTTTGCTGCCTATATATTTCAGTTCTATGTGTTTTTACTTCACTGATTTTAGGTTAAACTATTAATCTGTGTTTGCTTTGAAACACACCTTTGCTGCCAATATATTTAGTTCCGTGTATGTTGCTTCATGATATAGTATAAGCTTATATTCTATGTTTACTTTGTGACAAATGGATTTCATATACATTCCAGTTCCGTGTATATTACATAAAATTTAGGATAAATGTTATATGTTCTTGTTGGACATGAGCTTTACAACTGAAATATGTGCTGTAATTCATGTTTATTTGCAGAACATGAAATAGGAGTCTGTAGTATATTTCCTAGACAGAACTCATTGCATTGGGTTTGGCAGTGTACCAGCATTCCAAAAATGTTTATTATGCAGTGAAAGATAGCAGATGAATGGAAACTACATATTGATGGCTTCAAAGTAATAGTGGAGGTTGGATATAAATACTTGATACAAACTAGTTCCTTATACAGTTTTCTCTGATATAAGTTGTTGTATTGATATACATACTTTATATTAATTATGTTTGTATGAACAATATTGTGTCCATGTGTACAAGTAATTTGGTTTAACAAAGGCTGGCTTAAACACATTAACTGGGTTTAACAAAGTCTTGTTTTATCACAGATATTGTGTTGTTCATGTGTGGAAAGCATGTCTTAAGTTTGTCTATTTAAGTGTTTCCAAGTATGGCTTTGATTTAATTTAAACAAAATGTTCTAAATAGCTTGAAAGGTATAATTTGCATTTTGTAAAAAAATGGGTTTAACAAAATCTGCCAGCATAAAATATATTTGGGATAACACACTGTTCTGATGTTAAAAACTGCTTGTCTGTAATTTGTAGACAACAAACACAGGTTGCCTGTAGTTATATGACATCATATGGTTTATTGAACCAGCTTGCTTGTAGTGAAGTGTCTTGGGTGTTTATGATACAGTGGTTGCCTGTAGTGTAATATTTCGTGGACCGCATTTGGTTTGGCAATGCACTAGCATTCCAGCTAAGTCTATAATGCAGAGAGAGATAACTGAGGAATGGTAACTACATGCTGTAAGCTGTGATGTAAAGGAGTTTGGATATAAATACAAGTGCATTGATAGATTTTTGTGGATTGAGAAATAGCAGTAAGTGTATTATCGTGGTTTGTTGTTTCCATTTGTATTGCAACTTGGAAAGGAAAATGGTTAAACATTGAACCATGTGGTGTTAAATAATCAATTATGATATATGTGGCTGGGAACGAGATTTTGACCCATCTGGTCAAAAAATGACTTTTTCAGTTAAGCATATATTATGAAAGTGCTACATCTGAAAAATCAAAATCTGAAATTTGAGCATTGAATTCCTAAAATTGACGAAGTTATGTCATTTTTTGTATTGCATGTCAGAAACACTGATTTGCGCGATTTTGTACGAAATGACGTTTCAATACAACGAAATGACGTTGTAATTCTACCAGTATTAGTTCATTTTATGCTGATCAGTTTTTGTTGATAATCACTCAATTGTGTGTGTATGGTGATGACAGTCATTAACTATGACTTACATAATTAATTGTATTATTATAAAACATTAAACGCTCATTGTTGCCATGGAAACAGACACTGTTCTTTTTTCAAATGTATTGTCATTTTAAAGAATTTAAGACACAGAATAACAACACATCAACAAAATATCTTCTGGACAGATATTAAACATTACCAACATGTTTATAGTAAAATCAATGTATGAACATTTTCTGAAAATAGGGGTGTATTCAGAAATTGAACATATTGTATAGCAACGAACTTGAAACTAAAATGAAAAAAAACCCTGACATTTTGAATTTTTGTTAAGCATCTATACTGCCATACATGGTTTATTTAGCAATTGTATTTTATTCAAAGATTGATACACAATTAATTAGATTTTTTTAAATTAAGTTAACAGTTGCTATGGAAACAGTAAATTATCAATTTCATTTGTACCTGTTATCAACAATGAAATTGACCATAAACGTAGATAGAAAATAATATCAACCCATTTCATATATAGAGGTCCAAAAACATGATTTTCAAATAAAAGAAAATTACAGCAATAAGCACATCAATATTCAATGGTAAACGTCACCATAGATTAAACTTTACACAACAAAATATGTTCGTTTACTTGTAAAATATAATAGATACATAATATGAACACATATGTTTACATCACACATTTTGATGTCAATACAAACTACAACAGTTTAAGTTATCTTTGAACACATGCCAGTCATATTATACAATGTAATAATCATACTGTACAGAATATTTTATAGTGAAATCACTGAGTGAGTTGTTAATTAATTATAAATCTCAGTTCAGCTTATATATGCCCATAAACTATTTTTGATTATTGATTGCTATGTCACTTTCAATAAAAGAAACACACTATTAATAAGATATTCAGCTAATTGTCATACAAATAACAATACCATGTAAATGTCGTAGTCATGAATACTAATCAGAAAACAGTTTATCATAAGTATAATGCAAGAACAACAATTTGAGAAAATGAACAATTGTTAATAGGATAACAAGCTCTCACATTTTTTACTTTGGAATAGATGGTTTGGGACACACAATGTCTCTGGCAACTTCATTGATAAAGAACGGTGCAATTTTCTCGTAAAGATACCACTGCCTCAGATGATCTAGAGGGGGGATAAACTTAACTGTTGGAAGGCAGCCTGCCTCGGGTCTTGCCTTAAGAAGATTAAATCTAACTTCCTCCGAGTCACAGAACTCTCGACAAATGAGAAACCCTGGCTCATCCGCAGTGCAACGAAAGTGGTAGTATTTTGTGATGTTTTTTAAAAGTTTGAAATAGTTTTCTAAAAATGTCTTCCAGTTCAAAAACACCACCGGTCTAGATGGATCATTTACGCGTTGCGGAATGTTATGCCCGGACCTAGAAGATGCTTTAACTGTGTAAGCAATGTCCTCCATACATTCAGCATCTGATTGGCGCCATTTTATTTTCCACACACCAAAGTGCCAATCTGGCGTGAATTTGGTATGTCCCGGTAGCATCATACTCAAGAAAACAGACTCATGCAGACCTGCAATGATATTCCAAAAAAACAGTAACAATTTTATAATCTTTTTCTTCAGGTTACAACCTCGAAAGATTCATTTCAATATGCTTTATACATTTTGTAATTGATAGAAACAGGCGACCAAAGTTCTTATCATATAGTATAACAAGAGACCCGCCCAGACAGCTCATCTATTTGTCAAAGTATGAATCAAATCTGATCATAAATAAAGAAGTTATGGCAATTTTAGTAAAATCTTTCCAAATGAAATGGGGGGATTCTTGGGTGGGATGGTTGGACAGTCTTTCAAAAATAAAATAATACAAATAAATATTTGTTTTTTTTAAAGGATTTTTCAACATTTTTCTAAACCTAAACGCAAAGTGTTTTTGCACTTTTTCGAAACCTAAACGCAAAGTGTGACAGAATTTCAGACAGACAGACAGACGGACAGTGTGATCACTATATGCCCACCTTCGGGGGCATAAAAACAACAACTAAATAATGCAGTATATTAACAAATGTTTTTCTTATAGTAGTGCAATGTAGTTACAATTAGTTATTATTACATATTGTGAAGATATATAAAACTGATAATTACAATAACATACCTGTTCCTTCAGCGCACATCCCAAACACATGGCACTTTCTTGGTGTCGCAAAGTAGATTGGCCCCACTTGCATGGCGTGATGAGGGTAGTGTACACACTGGGCAAAATCCCATGAGTAGTGAAGTGTGGCATCTAGTGAACATGGTTCTGCACCTGTTAACAAAATGAACCAAATTGTATTAAGTGAATCAATTTATTTAGACATTTTTTATTATATATACATATTTTTATAATTGTTTACCAACATGTACAGCTAGATGCACCATAAAAATGAATGTTCAACATTTAAGCTATAGCATGTTCATGGCAAAATGCATAAAATGCTGCGGTTCATCTTCCAGGACAAAGCACAAATGTACCTCATATGAGGTACCTTATTTGTATAACATATTTTTGAATAGTTAATTTACAATTTATGAACTTATAATGGAAATAAAATTTGTTTATTAAAAAATCCTCATTTTTCAAGACCTTCAGTGACATCTGTAGTACTGCACACAGCTTTACTACAAAGAACCGGGTCCTTGAAAAGTTGGCGTTGCCGGTTGGCCTTTTGAACATGACATGTATAGTCACTTAGTACATTGTGCCTTTCTTCATCTGACAGATGAGCATTGGTTTTTAATTTGCCCATGAATTTTTGACATTTTTACACACAAATCTGTCGCTGGTGTAGCTACTGCAATGTGGGTGCATAATGAATTCCATTTGTTTCTAAATGTTTTTAAAGACACAACTCTATAGTTTGCTTCCTTTGCACTCTTCATGTATAAGTCATAAATGTCAGTTACATTTTTGTCACATGGAAGAAGCAAAACTGTCTGCTTTGGACAATTAGGCAGTCGTCCGGGCAAAGGTAATGCATTTTTATTTGCATATTCTTCAATGAATTTTTTTATTCTTGTAGTATCGTCGAATGAAAGTGCATGGGCAGGTGTTGTTTTGCAATTACCATGTTCATTGACACTCAGGCCATACATGTCATAAGACTTACTCATTCTTTTCAAAGTTGACTGAGAAATTGCAAATGCAAAACAGAAAGTTTTCTTACAAATTTGCTGACCATGGAAAAAATATTTCTGAGACGGTCTCGTTCGCAACTTTTTAGATTTTTTTGTTTTCAGATGTAAAAGTACTATTTTTTCTTTGGGTACAAAGTTGGGATTTAACTACAAGTTCTTTTTTTCTTGAAGACAGTTCCTGGCATTGGGTCCTATTTTCTAGCAGATTATCAACACCAACTATTGTTGAACATGGTTTACTTCCATAAAAGACACTACACTGGCATGTTTCACGCGTGAAATTTGAAATAATTTCTGCTTCTTTTTGATCTTCTTTTCTAATGTCATTCTGTTTGTGATCCATTTGTATTTGGTCAGACTCGGATTCGCCACAATTAATGTGGTCATCATAAAGTAAGCAATCAACCTGATCACATGTATCACCATCATAATCATCAAAATGATCATCAACATCTTCAAATGAAATACTTGCATGATTTCCCAAATCTACATCACAAGTTTCAACCTGTACAAAATTGGATTGGAAAACTGTCAAGTTATCATTTGATTTTGCAAAAGATTCATGGCCAATGTGGTATAACTCATAAACTTGTGCAAGTTCATTAAAAAATACGTCATCAGTCTGTGACAATTCGTATGGAATTGTAGATTCTTGGGAATACATTTCACTAGTTTGGCTCATCATTCTTATGAAAACTTCACATAACATAAACTATCATTGTATCAAAACCAAACGACATTTTTGACAACTTCCGGGTGAAAATTCCAATTATCGCATATACTCATGAATCGAGAGCCAAACTAATTTTAACAGTGGTAATAAACACTAGACGTGGTTAAATTTATATGGGATACATCCTTTACCGACTAATTTCACATTATTTGACGGAAAAACAACAAAAAAGAAAGAAAAACTAACCTTTTTGTAAGCAGGAAGTTTATCCATTAATTGATGCAGTCACACGGTGCCGTAGTGTACGATGGGTTATAAATCAGCTATGGTTAAACTATACTAATGTTTTCGTATAAAAACCGTAACATAATCACTGATTGGGTAATTCATAGATTGTTTCGGAAAATAAATAAAAGAAATAAGATATTTATCGCAGTAAAAACGTGTGAAAATTGCGCGAAAAAGTTGTCACGACTTTGCAACGTTATTTCTCGTTAACGACGTCAGCGCCGAAAGGGTCAAAGTCTCGTTCCCAGCCACATATACAAAGTGTAAATCACTGGTGATAACTTGGTAACAATTGGATAATTGATAATGCACTGTTTGATATTGTATGGCATAATGTGCATTATAACAAATTGAAAGTTTCAAAAATTGTGAACTTTAATAGTGAGTTTGTTGATTCATGCAATTTCCATTAGATTGAATTGTTGAAGATCCCAGATTGGTTCTGTCATATTCCCTAAAGAGAGCGTCTGAAGTAAATGATGTCATGTATTATAAATGTTAATAGTTGGGTTAATTAGGCATAAATGATAAAAACTTGTAACTGAACATTATTAAACAGCTGACGCTTCGATAAAAAGCTGGCAATAATTGAAATGAATGAATAGATCCCTTGACACACACAAAATACATAGACATATGTATGCTCGTACCTAAATACATATATAAATATGTATATACACATTTATAATTGTAGATATTTATTTATGTACACATATACATTCATACATAATTATTTAAGTGCTAGGGCATGGATGCAAAAAGAAAACCTCAAGAAATTACACCAATAAGACATGGAAATGAAGTATATTCACAAATAGTGAAAACACATTTCAAAAACATTGATTAATTAACAAACAAACAAAAAATAAAAATGTGTTGATTAATTAACAAACAAACAAAAAATTAAAAAGGTGTAATGTATCTCCCTTCAGTCTCCTGAAGCTGTGCCTTCTTATTTATGTTTCTAATTTATTTTAACACTTCCTGCCGTTTTAATATGAAACATATGAGAACCATACTGTAGTACGCATGTGTTTGTTTAATTGTTTTTGTAAACTTGCAACTTATACGTTAACTGGCCAAATTATAGACTGAATGTAAGAAAGATACTCTGTTTGATATGTGCTTGATCAACATGATAAACTTGAGTATGATGAATATTTATAATTATTTGATAGAATACCTGTCAAGGTATGGATGGTATAATTACTGTGTGTTAAACCTCCACCCCTTCCCAGGCTCTCTAGAGAAACAATATGGTTGTAAGAATTTTAGTTTTTTTGGTTTGAACAAAAGTTCATGATAGATGTTCAGTTGTTACTTGAGACTCAGGCAATCAATCTCCTTGGGCAACTTAACACATCAATCCTGACATCTTAAGCTTATAGAACAGGCTATATAGAATTTTTGCATTGATATGAAGCATCCCAATGCATGTTTTTCAATTACAAACTGTTAAGGCTGTACAGTATTTTGAGGCAAATTTTACTGACAAGTCTCATCACCCCAATGGCATGTGCTGTAACAGCTCTGACATGATCTGAAATTAACCATGAAATTAATCTGCCTAGACAGAAGTGCTTCCATAATCTTGTCAGACCTGTTGTATTATTACCAACAGAGGTTGGAGATTTCAGATCTGATGTATTAGGTCAGAATTAAGTGATTTAAACCATTGATTGTTATATAACTCTGATGGCAAGTTCTGCACAGGCATAGTTGCAAGGACAGAAAACAGTAATTTTCACTGATAATTGATACAGCTCCAACATCATAGAGTATAGTCACTGTACCCATCTGTTTAAAACAGGTTTGGCCACTGCATTCTAGTGTTAAATCCTTTTGTCTTGGAAGGATATTGTATTTATGCCTATTCGATTCTGTGTTATTTGTATGTATAATTGAACCTTTTTATACCCCCGGCAGGGTGGCATATAGCAGTTGAACTGTCCGTCAGTCTGTCTGTCAGTCTGTGCGTATGTCCGAAAACTTTAACATTGGCCATAACTTTTGCAATATTGAAGATAGCAACTTGATATTTGGCATGCATGTGTATCTCATGGAGCTGCACATGCTTAGTGGTGAAAGGTCAAGGTCATCCTTCAAGGTCAAAGGTCAAATATATGGCTTCAAAGCGGCGCAGTAGGGGGGATAGTGTTTCTGACAAACACATTTCTTGTTATTTATGGTTGACATACAATAGAATGAATTTAAATCTTTTGGAACATCAATAATATCCTCCATTGACTGCATGAATACCGGTGTCTTAAAAAAAAAGTAACACAATTTCTGAACTAATGCAATTAATTCAACAACAAAGGATTTACCTTCAAAGATTTATTGAGAATTGCTGTGAGATTCATTTCCAATTTCTATATTTACAGTATGTTAAACCAAGCATTGCCGATAGTTCGATAGTTCCGTATACACTGTAATAGCATTCACTATTTGCATGGCTTACCTTATTTTGGTGATGTCACACCAAGGGGAGTGTACTCCATTGCTTATTGGCAATAAATGTGATGTATTTACACTAGTGTGGGTCGTCTGCTTCACCTTGCAATATATGTGGTAATTTCCTAAGGGGACCAATCTAATTTAAAAATGTATGGACATTGGATAAATTGTATTATTTTAGATGAAGTAAGATTAAGAAATAAAGTGACACATGTTTTTTTTCCTCAATTTTGTTGTTTATGTATTTATTTTCAATCGTAGTAAAAATAGTTAAACAAAATAATCGGAGCCCATGCATTTGGCATCATCACAAGAGTCTTTTTCTGAATGTAAACATAATCAATAAAAAATAGGTCTCCACCGATTATAGGTCACCGTAGGATGAAATGGCTTTCATCACATGGTTTATGATGAGAAAAGGAAATGGATCAACCTTTTATACTCTGAACCAGTTGCATCTCGGCTTAGATGTTAAGCCCAAACGGCATAATCTGCAGACATAGGTCAGAATAATCAGAAATGTGTACTGGTAAATTTAAATGGCTGTCTGATTGGACATATTGTTGGGATTAAAGAAACCCAAAATAATTCTGATTATTGGATAATTTTTCATTCCATTATTTTATGAAAAATGTCTGACTCAAGTAAATGAAAATGCTCTTAAATCAATGATAACATCTTTGGCTAGCACTCATGTAAATTATAGTTAACCTTTTAAATGCCATCCGGGCCTTCTAATTCACATACCAGGTTGAGTGTTGTTAATTAAGACACTGCTTTCAAATCTCTTGATAGCCAACAGAAACTGTGGGTAATACAGTGTGAACTCTTGTTGACATGAGGGCTGTCAGTGGCATTAAGTATAATAATTGATAACTTCCAGGAGATAGTGCATGATCATAGTCTTGGACAAATAAACCCATAGTCCCTTATACAAAACTTAAATTCTAGTAACATAAAGTGAAATTTCATGCTTAATGTTCCATGGCATTGCTTGCACCAGCCTATTCTGAACAGCACTAATTACAGTTATTAATATTGTTGTACATTCTGAACCTATGCTCAGTTTTGGAGGTGTTATATATTATTCAAGGTTTTATTGAAATGTTGATTTATTCTAATATCAATTTTGGTAAAGTGGGGCATACTTTGGTAATTATTTTCATTTCACTGTGAATGATGTTATGTTTAAGTTATCTAGGTAATGTAATTTCTCCTTGATTGCTAACACTTGTAAAATTCTCTGTTTGAAAATAAGCATAATCTTTTAATGGACTTCCGCCTCTAGAATATCCATTGATATACAATGACATTGCATGTGAAAAAGAAAAAATGGCTAAAAATTCCCTTCACATACACCAGAAACTGCGGGTAATTCAATGTAAACTGCTACATGTATTTACAGACCTCAGGCAAGTCAGTGTAAATGGACCATTTCTGGTGGCAATAATTTCCAGGATATTGTGTTATTACCCCTGAGCCTGTTATTAAATATAATGATTCTTAGACATATTGTAATTAAGTCAAATAATGATTGAAATTGTCATGTTAACTCGAGCATATTCTGAACAGCACTAAATTTCAGTTATTGTTTACCATCATCATTTGTCAATTGTCTTTTAGTTAGTCCCCTGAATTACCTATAAGGCATTTACTAAATATAAAATTACGAGACAGAACTTGATTTGTAGAATTTCTGATTAATGTTACTGGAAAATGACTTTGTTAACTTTAATGTATTTTGACTAGCATTTGTTGAATTCTTACCATAATAGCCCAAACTGCTTCAACATTGACAGAAAAACCATGATAAGCAGTGATACACTCCCGAGACCTCAAAATAATAGAGTTGGAACCTTATGCTCATGTCAGCTATAATTGTTTAACCCTTTTAACCCTTTACCACTTAGATACGTATTTTCACGCATTTGTAGTTGCTTAAAAAGTTAAATTCAATTTAAGACCTTTCTTCCTAGATTCAAGATTTTAATACTTCAACTCCAAACCTTAGTTACTGATGAGCATCAAACAGAATAAAACCTGAACAGACTGCGAGTTACTCGCAGGCTGTTCTGTTTTTATGCTGTTTGCACAGATTCATTTTTACTTTGCTTCTGAGTGGGAAAGGTTTAATTGTTATTTAATTGGTCTGCTATTCCCCTGATACACATGAGTGTCATGAATTGACATTGAAGTGGATATATGAGACACCGCCAGCAAATCTCTTGACAAACACCAGTGAATGTGGGTAAATCAGCCTTAACTTCTGTGTACATGAGGGCTGTCTGAGGCAACTAAAGATTTCAGGCAGGGAAATCTTCTAGATCATGGTGGTAGACGCCATTTCTTGCATACAAAAAAAATGTATTTGAAGGAAACATCAGTGTGTTTTTAAGTACCACAAACGACTGGTAACATGTTGACTTAAACTGACACTTTCTTGAATAAAATAAAGTATTGCTTTAGTACTTTTGCATTAACCCATTTATGCCTAGCGTCTAGAAAAAAGGCCTTGGCAAACAGCGTAGACCCAGATGAGACGCCGCATCATGCGGCGTTTCACCAGGGTCTGCACTGTTTGCTTAAAGGAATTTCTGTAAGAAATATTCAAAATGTAGAAATAAATATACAAGACATCCCTAATTTTGGAAATAATTGATCCAATTTAGAAGGATGAAAGAGTCCACTGGGAATTAATGGGTTAATGTAGATGTCAGAAAGGTGAGGGGTGGGCTTTTAATGAAACATGCACTCATTTCAATATCCATTATGCCTTGGACTTGGGCTCATATCAACCTCAAATGTGCCATATATTGTGATATGACACACGTATATCAATTTATATATCTAATTAGACATTAATTCATATCAATGTCTGAATGTTATTGATGACATGTATAATTTCAATTAATTAGGTATCTTTTATTTTACATGCATTTTTTGATGCCCATGGTGCCATTGAGTATGAGATGAAACATACATTTCAATTGGTTACCAGTACTCTTTAAGCTGGGCATACAGGGGCCAACTCAGTTAACAACTTTTCCTTACTGGAGCCTGGAATCTAACATGGAACATGACTATCAATCCCTTGGAATTTAACATAATCCAGTGAACTGTTGACAGGAGGGTTATCAGTGTCAACAGACAATGTCTAGGGATGATAGCTTCTAGGATGTTGTATAAGTGTAATTGACTTGCCTTTGTGTTCCTATAGTAGATTAATTCCATACTGGTATAGTTCATTTCAAAAGGAAATTTATGTAGGAGGAATATATCCACATAAACATAAATCCAACTTTATTTTAAAGGGGCCTTCTCAAAGATTTTGGCATGTATTGAAGTTTGTCATTAAATGCTTTATATTGATAAATGTAAACATTGGATCTAAAAAGTTTCATTAAAAAAAAAAATAATAAAATTAAAGAAAGAAAAAACGTAACCGGGGTCAACTGGGATCAAATCACTGTCCCCTGGAGTAAAAGTCTATCGTTTAGACCACTCGGCCATCTGTGCTCATAAAGTGATGTATTTTATACTTTATATAAGCAATGCTTGAAGTATTACAAAATATAAGGAAAACAACAGAACTCTCCAAATTATTCAATCGTTTCGCTTTATAATTTTCAGGTTTTTAAATCGTCAAAAGATACATAAACTGGATATTTTAGAGCATGGTTAATGTTCAGTATTACTGTTTCCTCACAAATATCATAACTACAACGAAAATTTGCCAATCTGAAACATTTTTGTCTAATTTTGTCAATTTACCAAAACATGAAAGGGCCCCTTTAACCTCAAGACTGGTGCATAGATGTCGAAAATCCAGGTTATGTTTTTTTTTAAGTTTAAAGAAACAACCAAGATTCAATAATCTATGGATTCTCATAAAGATAATACACTAATGCACATTTTTAAAACCTTATTAAATGCAAAGTATATTGGAATTAAATTAATTTATATGCACTATAATAAATTATTAACAGTTCCGGAACCATGGATATATTGGTATCTCTGTAACAAAATATATTGTACATAACATGGAGAAAGAATTAAACTCAAGAAACCATATACCGTAAGTTACCATGTATAGCGTGCCCCCATTTATAACGCACATGCGATATTTGTAAAGCCAAAATGGAGAGAGAAAAAATTGAAGACCAACAAACCTGAAAATTTGATAAAAAATGACCACCATTTTCATATTGTGCAATCAATTATTTCGGGTCTTTGGAAAGTTTAATTATGCACTCTTCATCGAAGAAGCGTTTATATGATCAGGAGCATGGGTTGCATAGCACTATATTTGACAATTTTGAAAAGGGCCATTGTCGTCATTGTGGTTATTTTGCCGTCTTCTAGAGTGGTCTACCGTCAATGTCTGATTAGTCAATGCGTAGTTCAGATGATTGCAAACAAATGTTTCAAACACCACTGTTGAACGTTAAATATTTATACACACAAAATGCAGTTTCATAATTTCACGTTCTCAAGTGTCAATTAGTGTCTCAAATGTCAATTAGCGTCTCAACAAGGCGTGGCACAAATTACTAAAAAAAAGCTGGCAATCAATTACGAAGTACAAAAAGACGCCCTTTAACACCTACCGTTACACGCATAAAAGACGTTGTTTACACCTACCTTTGACTGCTCTCTGCTATGTCGACAACAGTCCCCATCGGAATTCATCGATAAAAAAGTGTACAAACGCAAACAAAGAAATGTCCGCAATTTTTATTAAAAAAAAAAATTTTTTGCCCAAAACTTCTTCTAATCCTTTCATATCTAATAATTTAAGGTGTAGTTTTCTGGAAAAAACAAATGGCGGCCATTTTGATTATTTACGATAACATAACAAAGTTTTTGCAGGATAGCGTTGTGTAAATGTATTGCGCGCAAAAGCTTTTCAATTTGAAAATAAGAGGTAATACACTGCGCGGTACACGTGGTAACTTGCGGTAATGATATAAATTGTATTACCATCCTGGTCTTTTATTTAGGGAGGTTGTCTAAACAGTACAGGACATTATGTGCAATTCTATTCTAACATTTAAAATTATTAAAACTGGGGTCACTGCTGTGGAATGCTAAGGGTTGCAGTTAAACCAATATAAAAAATGCCAAACCTTACACTTCCAAGCAATAATAGATTAAAATGTAAGGTACACAAATCATCCAACATTTAAAACTAATTAATGGAAACTGTCTGAGTATGGTAATAATGGCAATAACTGCAGCCAAGTTGTGTGTTTGAAATTACAACATTCATGTAACTGCATGGTTTATTGTTCCTTACATCCTCTTCAAAGGAATTCAATCACTCTTGTCACATAGAGGAGTGTCAGGATAGGTCCATTGGGAGGAGTATTAGGACACACATCCCATAAACAAATTACTGTTGAGATCAGCTCAAAAATGTGATTGTGAAAATGGTGGGAGTGTGTTGTATTGATCTTGTTACAAAATGTCATTTGAGAAATCTTGTATTTTCAATAAGCTCTTATTGAAGGGCATGTTTAAGCACAATACAAAATGAATATTTATTTCATTTTATATTTATTTCACAATAGTGTGGGATTTAAATCTGAAATATGAAAAAAAAGATGTGTTTGTGAAACACAATGTCCCCCTATATGACATTTGACCTTGTAGGATGACCTTGACCTTGACCCTTCACCACTCAAAATGTGCAGCTCCATGAGATACACATGCATTTCAAATATAAAATTGCTAGCTTCAATATTGCAGAAGTGACATTACATGAGCAATTTTGACCCATATATTTGACCTTGAAGGATGACCTTGACCTTGACCTTTCACCACTCAAAATGTGAAGCTCCATGAGATACACATGCGTGCCAAATATCAAGTTGCTATCTTCAATATTGCAAAAGTATTCATAAAATTAGCGATTTGGGCCACATATATTTGACCTCTGACCTTGAAGGATGACCTTGACCTTTCCCGACTCAAAATGTGCAGCTTCATGAGATACACATGCATGCCAAATATCAAGTTGCTTTCTTCAAAATTGCAAAAGCACTCATAAAATGAGTGATTTTGGCCACATATATATGACATCTTACCTTGAAGGATGACCTTGACCTTTCACCACTCAAAATGTGCAGCTCTATGAGATACACATGCATGCCAAATATCAAGTTGCTATCTTGAATATTGAAATACTGCAAAAGTGTACATAAAATGATTTTGACCCATATATTTTACCTTTGACATTGAAGGATGACCTTGACCTTAACCTTTCACCACTCAAAATGTGCAGCTTCATGAGATACATATGCATGCCAAATATCAAGTTGCTATCTTCAATATTGCAAAAGTTATTGCAAATGTTAAAGTTGGCGCAAACCAACCAACCAACCAACAGACCAACCAACCAACAGACCAACAGACAGGGCAAAAACAATATGTTCCCCACTACTATAGTGGGGGACATAAAAATGGATTGGATTAGGGCTTAGTTCTTGATCCAAGGTCATTATAGGTGTAATGTTTTGAGCAGAGTTAAATGCGTGTTTTCTTTGGGTGACCAAATTTCCTTAAATTAGTTTGGTTTGTTTAAAATATATGGAGGTACAGTTTCCCTGATAAGGCTGTATAGAAAAATACAATAATCGACTGCAGCACTGGATTTTCAAACTATGGTAAATGCACATAAATTGCCTTGGGTGTACCTCTGTTTTGTAAATGTAAATGTGTGGTGGTATACTGGAATAAACTGTTACTAGTTCTTGTCTAGCATGTTTTCATTATAACCTTAAGACAAAGCACCATGCATTTTCTGTTACAAAAATGTTCAACTCAGTTTAGCAAACAAGAACCTTAATGGCCCTGATGGTTTGGAGGGGTTTTACTGTATTAGTATTTGTTATTGAGTAAAAGATTAAAGAACAAGTGGTTACTGTTGTTTATCTGGCTGTTGATGATGCAAGATGATAGACAGCTGACAGATTTATGTTGGATCATTTCTCATGATTGAAACATCTCAGGCCTCAATCAGATTGGCTAACTGATAAGCATTTTCTGCTTTAATGAGCAGATTAACCTTGGTGTGGAAGTAAATTGGGTTCTAACACCTGCCTTTGAGAGTTATTGTTGTCAAGCAGTTGTTGTTTGAAGATAGAGAGTGAAAACATACAGCAATTTAGATTAGTATATCAATATAATAATAAAACTTAAAACAAAGCAAGAAAATGGTAATAACTGTATCGCTCAAGATTTGATATATGGTTTTTAGGGGTATGCATCTTTTGACGATTTAAAAACCTGAAAATGATTAAGCGCTATAAACGCTAAATAATCAAATAATTTTGAGAGTTCTGTTGATATTGTAATATTTTGTGACATAACAAGGATTGCTTATACAAGTATAAAATGCACCAATCACTAAGTCGGTGGTTCGAGCCCAAGAGGATTACTCTTTTTATGTGTGTGAATACCGATTTGAGACCCTTTAATACTTTGGTAACCAGTCTATTGCTGGAGATGCTGCTAAACTCTTTGCCAGGTACCAGTCTATGGATTCACACAAACTATACCATGTGTGTTTTGTTATTGTTATTCCTTCATGTTGGAGTCTGGTTTGTTTGATGGTGTATTTATATTAGCAGCTAGACAGTACCAGCCCACTGAAAGAAGATGGCAATGGGCAGTTCTAACATAATTAGGGCTAATTAACGTTAACTAGCATGTGATAATTGCCTGCAGATGATGTGCATTGATTGGGGATGAACAGGAAGGCTTATCAGTTGAGATCTTAACAACAGTGTTTACTCATAGCTCGTTTTGGCTGTTATGAAGATTTTTGTGGAATCTGTGTTATGTTTCTAATGTTGTGTTATGTTCAATTGAAGCCACTGGTGTAATAACTTTGGTATGTAAATTAGTGCGAAGGACGAGATCTCAATGTGTTTTATTGTGGATATAAATGGAATGAAGTGGAAGATTGTTATGTCGATAAAATAAGTATAAAAACTAAACAGATTTCCATGGTAGCAGTCCATGCAAACTTAATGATAATTATATATTTTTTTGAGAAGTAAAAATCCTCTTTGTCATCTTCTTAGAATGCGCTATTTACAAGGGTACAATTTTCATTATTAGGGACATTGAAGAAAAAATCCTGGGTGCATTTTGTATACAAATGTATTTATGTGTTGGAACATGAAATATTGTGGCAGTATAGGTTATGCTGGTAACAATTAAGACTATATTTACTTCTATTTATGGAAACAACTGTTTTAAAATGTGTTAGATTGTACAGCGGTTGTATCACTTTTCAACAATTCAATGTAGTATTTTATTTAAATTTCCCTGAATGCTTATACATAAGTTTGTATATTATTTTTGGTTCAAGCTTGAATCTACTACTTACAAGTATTTGTTTTCTGTATGCTTGCATAATAGGCAGTTGATTACTAATTATGGGGTAGTTTTCATTGCCACTTTAAGGTCTGGGATTCTTTTTGGGTTAGTCATCTGGAAAGTTAACTTTCCGTGGTGCAAGATTTTCTTGATAGTGAGATTTTCTTGGGGTTAATTAATAGATTATGTTACATTTGAATTTAAAGATGGTTTTAATAAGAGTATTGCTGCTCATATCTTAAAGAAAACAATCCAGTAACTTAAGAAAGCCGTTCAAAGGCTGCTTTCTCTTAGATGAATACATTTGTAAAACAGCAATTATAATTAAAAAACAATATATTCTTAATACAGTAACATACAGTCAGACATGTTTATAATCAAAATTGCATCCATTCTACATTTAATTCCATTTCTTTTGCTAGTACAAAAACAATTTTCTGTCAAAGCTTCAACCGTTCAGATAGCTTTGGCTTACTTTTTTAATGCCCTATATTACAAAGTAAATGAGGTATATGGAAATCACCCTGAACCTCTGTTTGTCCATCCCTACATCCCTTGATGCGTCTGTCTGTCTGTAGACACAAGTTAACTTCAGCTGCCGTTCTAAACTATTAAATGAACAATATTTAGTTCAAACTTGCAGGCATTAATGCACATAATATGAAGTTTTGAATGGATTATAGTCCTGCATTAAAAATTGCAAAAAATAAATTAATGATGCCCCTTTTCTTAATGAAGACATTTTTTTACATCATGATACCTTTATGACATCGTTTTTCGGGGCTCAGTAGATATTGTGTCTAATTCTATTTAGTAACTAAATGGTATAAGACAAGAAGAGCCCTATTGTTTTTAACAAAATGATAAATTAGGAACAGATTCCTATTGTGATGACAAGCTTATATTACAGCAGGCTGAAATAATGGTATATCATATGGCATTCTGCCAATAAAAGTAATACATACATGTAAATAAGATGAGCCAGTAATTCTTGAGTTTCTTTTGGACCAAAAGATCAATAAGGAACAGATAAATCACATTGTATTGAGTCAAAAAGAGTTGAATGAAATATAAATTACTGCTGTTAACTACACTATTATAAATATTATTGCTATGGTGGGTCTGCTATTATTTTGCAAAAGTAATATCATGTCATTTCTTAGCAGGAAATATGATGCCCGATTGAGACATTTTAGGCACACAGTATAAGATGGATTGCTGATTCAATGAAATCACCATATATAGTGCAACAAAAACTAAATGTTTCCAATACATATTATAACATGTTCAAAGCATCCTAAAAGTACTATGGCAATTTTTTTATATTCAAAGTGTGATTGGCATTGATCACTTGAATATAGTAATACATGTGTTTATTATTGAGTGATCTATATTGCAATATATACAGTTTGTTGATAAATTTGTTGAAAATGGTTAACTTTTGAAAAATGATGGATAAACACAGTGAAATCGTGTACAACTTGACTAGAAATTGTGAGCGAATAATAAACTCAAAGAACAACAAAGCTATTTGGAGGTTATCCTTTGAGGTAAGAACATTATTACTATTATCAAGTACAGTTTCTGGAAGTCACATGATTTTTCGTACATATGCCTGTCTGCATGCTTTAATTATGTTTGGAATATGTGTATCTTTTTTGTGAAGAATTTTGTTACAGAATCTGAGACACTGATTGAAAAGGACACTTTAATCTTCACAAGTGGTTTATTCCATTTGCTATCTCTATGGGAAAGTTTCCCCAACTGCTTGAGTAGATATCCCGAGAGATAAGGAAGTGAAGAAAACAAAGATCTTTCATCTTGACTATTTAATATTTTTGCTGTTATCATGACTTGAACATAGTTTGGAAGTTTTCTGATTTTGCTATGAAAATCAGGAAAAAAAAGGAAACCCAGTCACTTAGGGCTGCATTAATAATTGTATGAATTTTCTGGCATTGTTGTGATGAAAAAGCTTAATAATAAGGCAGATAACTGTATTGCTAATTCATTTCATGAAATACTCTTGAGATTTAATTAGGGAGACCATTTTTGCTAAGAATGATGAAGTTGTTGAGATCTATGCTCATAGGCAAATTGAATTATTACCTGAACTATACATGTACATTGGTAATGGTTAAGCCAAAGCATGATATTGAATAACTTTTTTGTATGTCCCCCAGTATATACTAGGGAAAATATTATTTTTGCCCTGTCTGTTCAGTTGGTTGGTTTGTTGGTTTGCGTCAAACTTTAACATTTGCCATAACTTTTGCAATAATGAAGATAGCAACTTGATATTTGGCATGCATGTGTATCTCATGGAGCTGCGCGTTTGTGAAAGGTCAAGGTCATCCTTCAAGATCAAAGGTCAAATATATGGGTCAAAACTTAACTTTAACATTTGCAATATATTTTGCAATATTAAACATATAACTTCATATTTGGCATGCATGTGTATCTCATGGAACTGCACATTTTGAGCGGTGAAAGGTCAAGGTCATCCTTCAAGGTCAAAGGTCAAATATATGGGTCAAAATGCTCATTTACTATACACTATAACTTCGTAACGACTTCTCAAATGCATATGGAGCTGCACATTTTAATTTGTACAATGTTAAGGTCAAGGTCATCATGAAAGGTCAAAGGTAATTTACAAAGGTCAATTTTCATTTTAAATATGCCAAAACATCAGTACCACTTTATACAGATACTTTATATTTTACATGCATGTGTTACTCATACAGCTGAAGGTATTAATCGGTGGCATGTCAAGGTCATACTTCAAGGGCATATACTTAAAAATGCATATACCTTTTTAACTATTGTACATAGCATGTCAAACATTTGTCATAACATTTGCAATATTGAACATAGCAACTTCATATTTGGCATGCATGTGTATCTCATGGAGCTGCACATTTTGAGTGGTGAAAGGTCAAGGTCATCCTTTAAGGTCAAGGTCATCCTTCAATGTCAAAGGTCAAATATATGGGTCAAAATGGCTAATTTAATATACACTACATAGCAACTTCATATTTGGCATGCTGGGGGCATAGTGTTTCTCAAACACATCTTGTTTGTCAAGGACATTAAATAATAATGATGTCATTTCTCAACAATGACTGACAAATACATGATTGTGTACAGTAAAAAACAAGCTGTTCTAAACAATATCTTCTTAACATTGGTTTGATACCACTTATGAATTTTGCTCATGAACAACAATAATAACTTTTTGGAATAGTTTGAAACATGTGTAAAACTGTGTTGATGCTGTATTTAAAGGGGCCTTTTCACAGATTTTGGCATTTTTTAACGTATTCATTAAATGCTTTATATCGATAAATGTAAACATTGGATCGTAAAAGCTCCAGTAAAAAATCAAGAATAAAAGTACAAAAAGGAAAAGAACATTGCCCGGACCAGGTTTCGAACCAGTGACCCCTGGAGTCCTGCCAGAGTCCTGAAGTAAAAACGCTTTAGCCTACTGAGCTATTCCGCCGAGTACATGTACTTGAAGTATTTTATACCTTATATAAGCAATCTTCGTAGTTTCACAAAATTTAACGACAAAAACAGAACTCTCCAAATTATTCAATCGTTTCGCGTTGCAACGCTTTATAATTTTTAGGTTTTAAAATCGTCAAAAGATGCATATAATGGCTATATTAGACCATGGTAAATGTTCAGTATTACTGTTTCCTCACAAATATCATAACTAAAACGAAAATTTGCGAATCTGAAACAACTTTTTTCAATTTTGTCAATTTACCAAAGCGTGAAAAGATCCCTTTAACAAAAAACAATTTGTGTCACAAGAATTGCATGTGAACATACGCTGTTCTCTTTAAATTGTCCAGGCATAATAAAATATTGTATAGGCCCTTTGCTGGACACAAACTATAAAGAAGCTCCTCTCGCTTCTTTTTGGTGCGGCAAAAAAAGTAGATTGTGTTTCTACTTTTCTGATTTTATAGAGAATTGGTTTCAGGTACTACCCCATATCAGTTTGTGTGAAAATTCTTTTTAGCACATGCTCATGGTGAGCTTTTGTGATCGCTTTTTGTCCATCGTGCGTCGTAAGCCGTCAACATTTGCCTTGTTAACTCTCTAGAGGCCACATTTATTGACCAATCTTCATGAAATTTGGTCAGAAGATTGGTCTCAATGATATCTTGGATGAATTTGAAAATGGTTACGTTTGCTTGAAAAACATGGCTGCCAAGGGGCGGGGCATTTTTCCTTATATGGCTATAGTAATACCTTGTGAACACTCTAGAGGCCACATTTATTTTCTGATCTTACTGAAACTTGCTCAATAGATTTGTCTAAATGATATCTTGGATGAGTTCAAAAATGGTAACCTTTGCTTGAAAAACATGGCTGTCAAGGGGCAGGGCATTTTTCCTTATATGGCTATATATGGCTATAGTAAAATCTTGTTAACACTCTAGAGGTCACATTTATTGTCCGATCTTCATGAAACTTGGTCAGAAGATTCATCCCAATAATATCTTGGAAGAGTTAAATAATGATGCCGGTTGGTTGAAAAACATGGCCGCCAGGGGGCGGGGCATTTCCTTATTTGGCTATAGTAAAACCTTGTTAACACTTTAGAGGCCACATTTATTTTCCGATCTTCATGAAACTTGGTCAGAAGATTTGTCCCAATAATATCTTGTTATCTCAGGTGAGCAACTTTGGGCCTTTCAGGCCCTCTTGTTCTATGTTTTTATCATTCATACATAGGCTATTTCACAAAAAATTATTGTGAACTAAATGAAGTGACTGTTTGTCTAATTTGTCAGGTTAAAAAAGACAGATGTATTAAACACATGCTATTGGCAAAAGACATTTGTCAAAGCCATATTACTGATTTCTGTATGAAGAATTGTTCTGAATATTTGTTCAGGGCATTTTGGCTAGACAGTAAAGAATTATGCAATGACGTTTTTTCAGTGTTTTCTCCAAGACAATATCTTCAGAAAAGACTTTGCTATTCCTGGTAATTGTGAAGCCCTGTTTGAATTATGTCATAGAATGCAAGAGCTGCATTGCACAGGCTCAGGCTAGACAATTGATTTTTGGCAGAGAATTCGGATGTTAGAAATAAGAATGGTGCTCAGTGCTTGTACAAGTGAAGAGTTGTGGTTGAGGATATTGCTTTCCTTAAGTTTTGAAAACTGAAGTTTTTGCTTCCTGATCTTGGATTTCTGAAGTTTTGCTCACACCATTTGGAAGTTATAACAGCATTTGTGACATTGACATTGAGTAACTGCACTATTCTAATTTAAGTAAAACTTTTATTTTTCTTCAGTTTTTCACTCCATTTATTCAAAGAGTTTTTTATACCTATTTAAAATGTGAAGTATTATCAAGGCTTCAAGATATGTTACATAGTGTTGGATTTTGTAAGTCTTGTAATTTTCTCCATTGCAATTTTGGGAGTCTTGCCAAAAACAACTGTTAGTAATAACTTCAAAACCTCAGTTGAAGAAAGCTCTGCTGAAATTACTTTAAAAGATTTGTTTGTTGTTTTGCTGGTGGGGTGAGCAAGTGTGGAATGGTGGTGTACTTAGGGATTAAAATGTTTTTGTAATCTTAAAAACTGCTTTATTTTTGGTGCTCATTTGTGTAATTTTTAAGATATAAGAAATTGTCTGAAGAAAAAGTTTAAATGTTAGATGGTAAAGGATGTTAATATTTTCTCTGTCAAGTTTTTACTTCTGCTTGTGTGATTTCGGATTTTATTTCCTGAATCCACCAGCACTGTGCTGATAAAGAAACAAAAAAAAAACACATAATATTTTTGTTTAATTTTAGTTTTCACTTTGCTTCATAAATACAATATTATGTCAACAAATGCAGCATTTATGAGCAGGGTGGGGGCAATGAGTCAGTAAAGAAGAGAGGATTACTGAGAGAATGTATACTGAGCAGAAAATAATAATACTTGATTCAGTTATCAATAGTACTGGACATTACTTGTTGTTGATTAGTTTTAATTTTGTTTTGGATATGGGCTGTCTTTCTTAATTATGATTAGTTTGGGATATGGGGTGCCTCCCATTTGAAGAAGTAATTTGGGGGACCATGTGCTTTAGCTCACTCCATGTCACATTTATCTAAGTAATTACTTCATTTTCCAAATAATGTATTTGATTATTGGTCAAAATGAGTTGTTGTTTTTGTGGCAAGCCAAAAGCCATGTCCAACATGTACTTTTTTTTATTAGTATTCAGTTGCTCCTATAAATACCCTAAGTTTTCGGACACTTAATCATAATAATTTTTTCATGTTCGAAAATTTAGATACAATAAAAAAAAATACGGGTTTCCGAATTTTAAGAGACCATATGTGTGTTACAAAATTTAGAGCACTCATAAAATATTGTACTGATGATCAGATACAGGTATGCAATCTGTAATGCGTCAATCATTTCAACGAATAAAGAACCTGCTTGTAAATTACCATGCCATATGCAATGTAGTATAAATAACTAAAAAACTGTTGGATGAAACCGTTGTCTTGTAGCGTTATACATAGTTATTTCACCAATAATACAACTGTAACAGTCCATTGCCTTAAAGGGGCCTTTTCACAGATTTGGCATGTATAAAAGTTTTTTAAATTGATAAATGTAAACATTTGATCTAAAAAGCTCCAGGAAAAAAAGCAAGAATAAAATTAAAGAAGTAACCCTCAACTGGGCTCGAACCGCTGACCCCAGGAGTAAAATTCTATCGCTTAGACCACTCAGCCATCCGTGCTCATACAATGAGTGATGTATTTTATACTTTATATAAGCAATCCTCGTAGTATCACAAAATATAACAACAGCAACAGACCTCTCCAAATTATTTAATTGTTTCGGTTGCAACGCTTTATAATTTTCAGGTTTTAAAATCGTCAAAAGATGCATATAATGGATATTTTAGAGCATGGTAAATGTTAAGTATTATTGTTTCCTCACAAACATCATAACTACAACGAAAATGTGCGAATCTGAAACAATTTTTTTATTTTGTCAATTTACCAAAACGACCTCTTTAAGGCATATGTCTGCCAGGTTTTATGACCTTAATCCGGTTGTAAAAATGCATAATCAAAGTATCACCAGATAAGCGTAACAGGGCAGATTTCTGGTAAAATGCCATTGTAAAATAGACTGTCCAAAAATGTAATTAGGGACAAAAACCTGTATGTCTGAAGTCACAAATTTTTTGTTGTTGCTTAAATCATAAAATTATTTTTGTCTGAAAATGTAGAATGTCAGAAAACTGTTCTGTTATTACTGTTAATAATAGTAATAACTTATTTTTCCTTATATGGCTATAATATGGCTATAGTTAAATCTTGTAAACACTCTAGAGGCCACTTTTATTGTCTGATCTTCATGAAACTTGGTCAGAAGATTCATCCCAATAATATCTTGGACGAGTTCAAAAATGATGCCGGTTGGTTGAAAAACATGGCTGCCAGGGGGCGGGGCATTTTTCCTTATATGGTTATTGTAAAACCTTGTTAACACTCTAGAGGCCACATTTATTTTCCGATCTTCATGAAACTTGGTCAGAAGATTTGTCCCAATGATATCTTGGATGAGTTTGAAAATGGTTTCAGTTGCTTTAAAAACATGGCCACCAGGGGGCGGGGCATTTTTCCTAATATGGCTATTATTGCTTTAGTAAAACCTAATTAACACTCTAGAGGCCACATTTATTGTCCGATCATCATGAAACTTGGTCAGACGATTTGTCCCAATGATATCTTGGATGAGTTCGAAAATGGTTTCCGTTGGTGGAAAATATGGCCGCCAAGGGGGCGTGGCATTTTTCCTTATATAGCTATAGTAAAACCCTGTTAACACTCTTGAAGCCATATTTATTGTAAGATCATCATAAAGCTTTGTCAGAAGATTTGTCCCAATGATATCTTGGACAAGTTCGAAAATGGTTCCATTTGCGTGAAAAACATGGCCACCTGTGGGCGGGGCATTTTTCCTTATATGGACTTATGAATCTTCATAAAACTTTTCAGTATATTTGTTTAAATGATATCTTGCATGTGTATGAAAATGGTTCTGGTCTGTTGAAAAACGTGGCTGCCAGGGGATCACTAGTCATGAAAGTTGGTAAGAACATTTTGTTCTAATGACATCTTGGGCTGCACAGAACAGGTCAGTTCCTTTGAATCTCATGTGAGCGACTTTGGGCCTTTCTGATAAGGCCCTCTTGTTTTAGTAACTTCAACTAGCCATTATTAAGATCAAAGCAATATCGACTTAGCTGAATTATCTATCCTCCTTCAATTACATGTATCTCTTTACCCAACTTAAGCCCGCCAAAAGGCCGAGTGTCGATATTAACGTGTTCAGTGGGAAAACCCATCCAGATTGGACGTTATTTAATCAAATTTTTAAATAGTCACATATGCCAACATTAATTTGTTGACTTCAGAAAAAAAGAGGAATGTTGGTTTTAATAATTTTTTTAGCACTTATAACCTCAATATTTACCAGAATTTGCTTTTAAAAATTGAATATACAGGATTATCGGGTAATGAATAATGACATGAAAAGTAGTAAGTATGCATTAATTGATAGAATTTGGTTTAATGTGGTTGAATTATGGAATCTATTGAGTCGGAATTATGCGTATCTCTGCGTGAAAGTTATCAAACAATTAAAAATGTCGACAATCACTACTTTATAGTGTTTTTGTTTAAAGAGTCATAACGCACCAAGTAACGTCATAAATAAATTATATAAAAAACTTACAGAGGGGGCTGCCCGCCCTAACCCATCCCTAACGACCTGGGGCATCTGAACAAATTCCTGTGGAAACCACTGATTAGAAAAATTGAGAGCCATGAAGTTGCTAACTTCCCACTTCAAAACTTCCCATCCTTGAACAGCCGCATACAATTGTGTTTTAATAAATTGCAGCCAATAGATGGGGATGAGGACCTGCCAACGGCTGATCAGACCCAAGCTGATGTTGTAGAGAAACCATTGGTACCACAGAAGACAGGGGAAGTAACTACGCAGCCTGCTAACAATGTAAGTAACTTCCCTTGGACTGAAATTCAGAAATATGGTATGTAGCTGTTTATATGTTAAGCAATTCAAGTAGAGTACCTTTGATTAGATCTGTGGTACATTTTTTAAGTATGTACGTTTGTAAGTTAAGTTATGATAGGAAGACCAAAAACATTTGGAAACAGAATGTAACAAAATAATCAATTTACATTCTATATATATGTTTCAGGACAAGGTTGTGGTGAAGGAAAAAGCTATGGATGAGACACAGGAATGGCATGAGGACCCGATACCCGGCATGGGTCACCAGGCAGCCATGGAGTCAGAGAGCGACTCAGAGTCTGAATCTGATAACGAGTATGGTAGGCCAGGTATGACATTGTGTACTCATGTACTAACATTTAAAGGTTGTAGGTGTATTATATAGCATATACGAGCCTTGCTCTGTGAAAAGGGGGTTTAATGCATGTGCAGTAAGTGTTTTCCCATATTAGTCTGTGCAGTTTACACAGGCTAGTCAGGGATGACACTTTCTGCCTCAACTTGATTTTTGCTAACAGGAGACTTTCTTGAAACAAACAATATCATACAAGCGGAAAGTTTCCTCCCTGATTGGCCTGTGTGGACTGCACTTTACGCACATGCAATAAACCCCTTTTTTTACAAAGCACGGCCCATACATATTTTGTATGGTGGGCTAGAGGTTTCAAAAGGCTGTGCTGTTGGCTTATCAAACTGTAGCTAAATAGCAGTATGCCCTTGTAGTACTATGTTTCTGACCTGAACAACTTGTTAACTTTGACGAAGTTTGAAAGAAATATAAAGTTTGTCTCTGTGAGAGACTTTTAAGATTTGGATCATGATAGTGACTATGTTAGTCCAAGTGAGGCCTTTTGTGTGATAAATAGACATATAACATGTACGGGTAGGTACTGATGTATGTTAGACACTGATATATAATATATATGTGGTGCTTTTTTTGATAGCAATATCTTGACCATTTACACCAGGTGGGGCATGTTGTGTAATAATTATCTTGTGTGCTCAGAAACCCATGAAATATTGTAACAACTGCATTACTGTATTGGTAATTTATATACTGTTTAACCATTTATTTTCGTCAGAACGAAATTTCGTCATTTCTAATAGAATGATTATTTTGCCAGCACTTAAATTTAACAATATCAAATTAAAAAAAAATGTGTCAGTCAATATTGGATTTGTTTGTAATACATGTCTGCGATAAATTGTGGTTTTCGCGTCCTGTTTTCACATGCCAATTAAATATTCTTTTGGTTATCAGGTGATTGTAATGGGCCCTTATCCCTTTCAGTGCGGGAACCGAATTTTAAAGGCCTTTGCAAACAGTTTGAATCCAGATGAGACGCCACAGAACGTGGCGTCTCATCTGGATCCAAACTGTTTGCTATTCTGATAGTATTCTTTGAAAAAAAATGAAGAAAATGCTTATTTTACAAATTTAGCAGACGACATTTTAGCAGACGACAAATTTCCCAGCATGCAAAGGGTTATTATTGTATTCCATTGACAAAATCATTGTTATGACTAGAGGATAAGCAGGACTCAATAACCGTTAACGAGTGTTTGAAACAGCGAAGCCAATTGCCAATTAGTGAACATCCTTCATTCCTTGAAAAACACAAGCACACAATCGGTTATAAAGTTGTTAACAATACGCGCTAATCATGACTATTCTACTTGAAAGAAGTCAACGCATTTGATACACCTTAACTGCATCCGCGTTTTACAGCAATGCCACATGTCAGTTAAGTACACTGTGTAATGTGCATCCCTTTGTGTCAATACCGGATTTGTCTGGACTACAAAACTGACAAAGTATAAATGCGGGGATTACATTGGATTTTAATGGCTCATGCCTTCGGTAATTAAGTCTAAATTTTGTTTAAACATTGAACATAATTATTCGTAAGGATCTTAAATTCGTCACTCAGTCCACTGATATAATAGAAGATAATTAATGCCTGAGTAATAATAATGGTTTCACAGTATGGGTTATATGGTTTTGGGCAGTGTATGAAAATGTGTACTAATTGGTAATGGTGTTAAATAAGTTACATCAGTGTAGAAAATCGTTATGTCAGGATGCTTGCAATTTGTTTCCTGGATTATATAGCTCGACCAGACAGCCTTCCAAATGGAGCCAGAAAGAAGAAAAAGATCAGCCCCGTGCGGATGTTCTCCCCAGATTCCACAGACGCTCTCATAGAAGGGATTGATGACCTGCCGACCCCGGATGACCTAGATACACCAGATGACCTTGAAGGAGAGGGCTTAGAGTGGGAGGGTACAGACATAGTATTTAGATGTGAGGGTGGGGGGAGTTATGTGGGAGAAGGGACTTGAAGGGTAGGAATTCTATTGCGGATTTTATTTGGAGAATGGGGGAATGTTTTTGTGTGCAAGTGATGTGCAAGTGATATGATAGCAAAGAGTGGAGCTTTTAGTATACGTAGGGATTTAGAGGGTAGAGATTCCTATGGGTGAGGAAATTTATGTGTGATGAAGTTTTGTTTTTTGTCTGCGATAAAAGTAAAAACAATGGTTTATGTTCAAGAGAATTAGAATGAATAAGGGCAATATGAAATTATTAGGTTTGGGAGGGATAAGGAATAGGAGAAATAGAAGAGAGGGACTTAAAATAATAAAGGTATTAGTACATTAAGGCTGGAATTCAAGGGGAATGATATGGAAGAAGGGATGTTTAAGGCAAAAGAGGTATCGATTGAGGGGGTAAAGAATTTGCTAATAAAAGGGGTATTTTAAAATTAATATGATTACAGGGAAGTGTACTTTTATATCAGAAGTGAAAGGTATATGATTACAATTGGGGAGTTTTTAGTGAATAGAATATACATGTGGGGAATTTTTAATTAAATAGCTAGAATGTAATGACACAAGCTGAATGTTTTAGGGGAGGTTCTAAAATATATTGAATTACAAATTTGTTATCGGTACTGAAAAAGGGAGTATAAACATTGATATTTCTAAAGAAATGTGGGAAACAACACACAAACTTATTTTAAGTGCTAGTACCTGGGCTCCTTCTTGATGACCGCTGCTACACTACGAATCGAAAGACAAGGATGAAACAGGTGGTTTTCTGTTCAGCCACAAGCTGTCAGTACAGCTTGTATAGATCCTAACATTGTTCTCAATTCTGTGGGTATTTGGTCATATTGCCAAAATGATGCCAAAAAGCCCTGCCGCCATACATTTTCCCTCAGTGGTTGGTGGTCCATAAATACGTTATGAATTGTGATGAATAGCTTGATTCTATTTGGTGCTCCATTAGTGGTAATTTTCTGCTTAAAATGGCTTTTGACACTTGGTGTATGGTTAGATTAATGGTGATGGCAATGGTGGAATTGTGTGATAATATTTACAATATTTGATGTAACTTTAAAACATTCTTTTCTTTATCAAAGCAAACCCTCCAGATTAAAATATAGCTACTTTTATTGTCATCTACCGGCTCCACCAGAGGGGACTTATGGTTTGCGCTCTATGTGTCCGTCAGTCTGTGAGTCTGTCACACTTTTCTGGATACTGCAATAACTTTAAAAGTTCATAATATTTTTTCACGAAACTTGAAACATGGATAGATGGCAATAAGAACATTATGCACATCATTTTATTTTGTTCCTACGTCAAAAATTCTGGTTGCTATGGCAACAAATATGTAAAATATATATATATATTTCTGACAATGGTGGAGCAGGTAGGGGTCATATATTGCTTGACAATAGTCTTGTTAGCTCGGCTGTTTTCTGAGAAATGCGAGGTATTGTCATAGCCAGCTCGCCGTCCGGCTTCCACTTACAACTTTGAAACTTCATATGTAGATGCACCTTGATGAGTTCTACACACCACACCCATTTTTGGGTCACTAGTTCAAAGGTGAAGGTCACTGTGACCTCTTAAAAAAGAAAAAAATCTGACAATCTTTCATTTAGTCAAAACTGCACATGCAGCCGAGCGTTGGCACCCGTTATGGGGTGCTCTTGTTAGAGTAGTTGAAACCTCTTCCTTCAATTCAATCTGTATTATTACATTTTCATTTAAACTGATCCGCTAGTAATAATTATTGCAAACTTTATGTTTGCCTTGTAATAATATTAAGATAAGAACAATATATGTTAAATGTTTATGAAAATTAGTTTACTTGATTTTGTTTAGGAAAAGGGATCACCAGATTTAAATAAACACACACAAAACATTTCAATTGAGTTGTCAGCATTAAACTGTAATATCGGTTCATTTTTTATATATATAAAAATATTAATTAAATACATAATATAAATGACAGTCCTTGAAATGTAAAACGTTTCGTAAACTAGGAAACACATCTGTGTTTAGTAAATGTGTCTTGTTCTGAGAAAACTGGGCATAATGCATGTGAGTAGAGTGTCGTCCCAGATTAGCCTGTGCAGTCCGCACAGGCTAATCAGGGACGACACTTTCCGCTTAAACTAGATTTTCGGTAAAAAGGGACTTCCTTTAAACGGAAAATACCATTTAAGTGGAAAGTGTCGTCCCTGATTAGCCTGTGCGGACTGCACAGGCTATTCTGGGGCGAAACTTTACGCACATGCATTAAGCCCAATTTTCTCAGAACAAGACAGAAATGTAAAACAAAAAAACACAGGGACATTTTGTATGTGTGTTTCAGATGAGACTCCAATTGACCCAACTGACACAAAGAAGAAATTTGTAGAATACATGAGTCATGACGACGAACAGGAGAAATACGAGAACACAACCTTTAGGAAGGTTGAAATAGCAGGAAAGGACTTCAGAGTGGACATGAAGGTCATTGAACCCTATAAGAAAGTGCTTTCCCACGGAGGTAAGTAGTGGTGTATTTGAATGACTTAATTATAGTTGTATTTAACCTATTGTTAGTCTTACACCAGCTAATACATGTATTGTAATCAACACTCAAATACAGGAAATCATATTCACTTCTAGTTTTCAGTTTCTAAATTCTATAAGTAGCAAGACATCGAGGCATTCGGGATGTAAAAAATATTTGTGTTAGTGTTCTCTTATATTGTTAACATATAATAAAGCTAAATCAGTCAAATATTGTTTCGTTTCATGCAATGAATTATTTGTTAATGTTTTAGATAACTACATGTATGACTTGGTCTCCATGCCATCATACTGTTCTTTGGTTGCTATAAAAATAGATTATTTGTTTATGTTTCATGTAACTATGGAGATGGTCCTAATGTCATCATACAATTCTGTAGTTGCTATGGAGATGAAGTACTTGTTAATGTTTCAGGTTACTATGGAGATGGTCTTAATGTCATCATACTGTTCTGTTGTTGCTATAGTGATTACTTATTTGTTAATATTTCAGGTTATTATGGAGATGGTCTCAATGCCATCATACTGTTCTGTGGTTGCTATCTGCCCGACAGAAGTCGCAGTGACTATCAGTATGTAATGGACAATCTCTTCCTGTAAGTTAAACAACTTGAATCAGGAGCTGTATACCAGTTACCGTAATTACTCTATGTTTTCAGACACCCCTTTTTTAGCAAAAATAATTATTTTTGTGACTCTTAATTTTCGGACACGAGTTTTCGTCCATAATTAATGTCTCTAAGTTTTCGGACAGTATATTTTACAGCGCTATTACCAAATTTCGGTCCTGTTTTCGATATCTAATGACACTTCGATCATGGGGTTTTACTACCAGATTAACATCATAAAACATGGCAGGTGCATGCCTGAGGGCAACGGACCATTACATTTGGGTTATTGGGTAAATAACCTTGTAAACCAGTATTAAACAATGTTTTCGCCTGATAGCATAAGCGTTATGACAATTACCAAGGGTAGTGCCAATGAACAGTTCAATTATCTACCGCAATGGTACTACCCCTTCTCAGTAAAATAACTGTGACAAATACTAATGGCTTCAAATTGTGATGCACCTTTTTGCACGTTTTACGAACAATGGAAAGTGTTAGACAACAACTATCGAAAATGAACAAACAAAGATTTTAGTGATTTGCTTTTTTATTGCGTTAATTATTGGTTCATACTAGCGAGTATCGGTACATCACATACTCATCTTTAAACTAGTTGGTCAAAGTAAACCTTGTAGTAACTTTCTGTCAAATAAATTATGTATTTAAAATTATTTAATGTGCAGTGCAAACATATATAACTGTAATTTATACTTTATGGCATGGTATTTTACAAGCGGGTGCTATTACTGGTAGTCGTTGATACAATTGACACTATTTTCGAACACTTCAATTTTCATGTCCAAGTTTTCAGAAACCTGTATTTTGTGAATATTTTTCGTATCTAAGTTTTCGGACACGAAATAATTTAATTATTTTTAAGTGTCTGAAAATTATTTTTAAGTGTCCGAAAACATAGAGTAATTACGGTAGGTTGTATATTGTATGCATTCCAGTGGTGATGGGGAAATGACAGTTCATTGTTGAAATTTATAACTCAGTGAATTTACGCTACTTTACCAGAGGTATATATATAAAATAAAACATTATTTTAATCTATATGGGTTGTTAATTGTCATTAGAATTAAATTGTCATAAAATCTTTTGTAAATATGATAATATTCATGGGAAACAATTCCATTTACAAAAAAGTATCTAGGGATAACTGGAGTTTAAAAAAAGTTTTATAGTTTTTCTCCAAGCAATAATTATACCCCCACAAACGAAGTTTAGGGGGGTATATAGGAGTGAACTTGTCTGTTGGTCAGTCCGTCTGTCAGTCCGTATTAAGTGTCCGCTCTCTATTTCAAGTTGTTTTCATCCGATCTTCACCAAACTTAGTCAGAAGTTGTATCTAGATGATGTCTAGGTCAAGTTTGAATATGGGTCATGCAGGGTCAAAAACTAGGTCGAGGGGTCACTAAGTGCGTTTTTTAACATTCAGCATGGTGTCAGCTCTCTAATTCAAGTAGTTTTCATCCGTTCTTCACCAAACTTGGTCAAAAGTTTTATCTAGATGATCTTAAGGCCAAGTTCGAACATGAACCAGGTTAAAAGCTAGGTCACGGGGTCACTTAGTGCATTTTAAACATTCAGAATGGTGTCCGCTCTCTAATTGAAGTAGTTTACTTCTTATCTTCACCAAACTTGGTCTGAAGTTTTATCTAGATGATCTTAAAGCCAAATTCTAACACGGGCCTTGCCAGGTCAAAAACTAGGTCACAGGATCACTCAGTGCGTTTTAAACATTGAAAATGGTGTCCGCTCTCTAATTCAAGTACTTTTCATCCGATCTTCACCAAACTTGGTCAGAAGTTTTATCCAGATGATCTTAAGGCCAAGTTTGAACATGGGCCTTGCCCCGGGTCAAAAACTAGGTCACAGGGTCACTTAGTGCGTTTTTTTCAAAATTGAGCATGGTGTCTGCTCTCGAATTCAAGTAGTTTTCATCCGAGCTTCACCAAACTTGGTCAGAAGTTGTATCCAGATGATGGCTAGGCCAAGTTCGAAGATGGGTCATGGAAGGTCAAAAACTAGGTCACAGGGTCACTTAGTGCGCTTTAAACATTGAGCATGGTGTCCGCTGTTTTTTGTGAAGACAACATGCAAAATATGACTTATTAATTTCTTAATATAAATTGATAATATTTATTTTCGTGTAAACAAATGTTGTTACTGGTTTCTATAGATACAATTACGGATGTAACGTTATGTACGGAATGCTTCGGTTGAGTTCCTTAAAACAATGAAATTACACATTTCCGTACCACGTGATATTACGTCATTCCCCCTTTTGCAAACTGCCTGTGCTTTAGTTCGGATCGTCAACAAAGGATTCAAAGTAGCAGGTTTCCACGAGTGAGTAGCCGATCTTTCGGGGCTCGTGGTTACCACCGTTTGTTTTTTCTTTGTGTAACGCTGCGGCCTTTTATATCCCACTTTTTACTTGTATAATATATTAAAGAGATCTGTTAGTGAATACTTTATGCATTCTATTACATTTTTTGTGATGTTTATTGTGAGGCAAAATATATTGGAATCGGGTCATTAAACAAGTTAACTGGAGTAATGTGTTGTTTTATCATTGCAGTCGTAAAATAATCTGTGTCAAAGCGGCGGTGGGGGTATTCGTCACGTCTGTGACAAAGCTCTAGTTTGTCTTTTTTTTAGCTCACCTGTCACAAAGTGACATGGTGAGCTTATGTGACCGTGTGATGTCCGGCGTCCGTATGGGTGTGCGTCCGTTCGTCCGTCAATAATTTGTTTGTGTAGACAGTAGAGGTCACAGTTTTCATCCAATCTTTATGAAATTTAGTCAGAATGTTCATCTTCATGAAATCTGGGTTGGGATTGTATTTGGGTCATCTGGGGTCAAAAACTAGGTCACTAGGTCAAAAACTAGGTCACAAAATAGGTTAAATAATAGAAAAACCTTGTGTAGACAATAGATGTCGCAGTTTTCATCCAATCTTTATGAAATTTGGTCAGAATGGTTCTTGATGAAATCTAGGTTGGGATTGTATTTGGGTCATCTGGGGTCAAAAACTAGGTCACTAGGTCAAAAACTAGGTCAAATAATAGAAAAAAACCTTGTGTAGACAGTAGAGGTCACAGTTTTCATCCAATCTTTATGAAATTAGGTCAGAATGTTTATCTTGATGAAATCTGGGTTGGGATTGTATTTGGGTCATCTGGGGTAAAAAACTAGGTCACTAGGTCAAAAACTAGGTCAAATAATAGAAAACCTTGTGTAGACAGTAGAGGTCACAGTTTTCATCCAATCTTTATGAAATTTGGTCAGAATGTTTATCTTGATAAAATCTGGGTTGGGATTTTATATGGGTCATCTGGGGTCAAAAACTAGGTCACTAGGTCAAAAACTTGGTCAAATAATAGAAAAACCTTGTGTAGAAAATAGAGATCGCAGTTTTCATCCAATCTTTATGAAATTTGGTCAGAATGTTTATCTTGATGAAATCTGGGTTAGGAATGTATTTGGGTCATCTGAGGTAAAAAACTAGGTCACTAGGTCAAATAATAGAAAAACCATCAACAATTTGTTTGTGTAGACAGTAGAGGTCACAGTTTTCATCCAATCTTTATGAAATTTGGTCAGAATGTTTATCTTGATGAAGTCTGGGTTGGGATTGTATTTGGGTCATCTGGGGTCAAAAACTAGGTCACTAGGTCAAAAACTAGGTCACTAGGTCAAGTAATAGAAAAACCTTGTATAGACAATAGAGGTCACAGTTTTCATCCAATCTTTATGAAATTTGGTCGGAATGTTTATCTTGATGAAATCTGGGTTGGGATTGTATTTGGGTCATCTGGGGTCAAAAACTAGGTCACTAGGTCAAATAATAGAAAAACCTTGTGTAGACAATAGAGGTCACAGTTTTCATCCAATCTTTATAAAATTTGATCAGAATGTTTATCTTAATGAAATCTGGGTTGGGATTGTTTTTGTCACCTGGGGTCAAAAACTAGGTCACTAGGTCAAATAATAGAAAAACCTTGTGTAGACAATTGAAGTCACAGTTTTCAGCTAATCTTTATGAAATTTGGTCAGAATGTTTATCTTGATGAAATCTGGGTTGGGATTGTATTTGGTTAGTCAGGTGAGCAATTCAGGGCCATCATGGCCCTCTTGTTTAAATAAATTATAATATTTTATTGTATTGCATTTAATTTTTCACAACTTTACTGACAGGCATAAAACCTGTTTATTGTCTCGATTTCCAGATATGTGATAAGCACACTAGAGCTGCTAGTAGCTGAAGATTACTTGATTGTGTACTTCCATGGGGCCACACCGCGTGGACAGATGCCAAGCTTTGGCTGGCTGAAACGCTGTTACCAGATGATAGACAGAAGGTAGGCGTAGTCCCAATAACAATTTTTCAAAAAAGGCTGGCCACACTTATGGGACTAGTTTGAATATTTGATTCCATTTTTTCAATGCAAGCACAAGTCACAGACTAATACAAGATGTTTGGACATATTTGTTGAACATTTCTGCCAAATGCATTCAGCGTATTAGATGCAGCCATTTTGTACTTTTAACACTTCAACAAAAAAATCAATAGGATATCACAGTTGTTACATGCTTAAACAAAATAAATACAAAAACAACTCTACTTTAAAAAAAGGGTGTGAATGGTAAAATGGACCACCCAGGAATAATAAGAAAGTATAAACATGTTTGTTTTATATTACTAATGTTAGATGTGCTAAATCAGATGAACATCTGATCAATTTTGTATGGCCTTATGTTGGACGGAGGCTTTTACATTTCCAGTAAATTCTGTCTACTTTGTTCAGATTACGCAAGAACCTTAAGGCGCTGCTGATGGTCCACCCGACACTGTGGCTGAAGACTGTGGTATTGATGACCAAACCCTTCATAAGGTATTGGCAGTCTCATACTATGTATTGTTATGAACAATATTTCTAAGACTGATCTCATATTCCACATTTACATAATAATGATGTGATGTGATTTAGGAGACCTGGCTGATTTGAAAAGGCTCAAGCCTGCTACAGACTGAGGAAAATGCAAGAGCAATTGATATAAACGAAAAAATAAAACATGCTCTATGCTTATTTATGTAGATGATGTGTATGTTTAAAATCTGTACTTGGTAATAATGGTGGCAAATGAAGAGATTGAAATATACTCCTCTGAACTTTCTTACAAACCAAAATATTTCCAGTTCAAATTTTGATCAGTTTTGCATTATTTCCTTAGATTCTTCATGTTGGTATAGCTCATTATATAAACTGTTGTAGGATATGTTTCATAATTTCAGACACGCGTTCAGTTCCAGGCTATCAAGCCATAGTCTGTGAATACTCAACAGTATTTCAGTTGTGAACCCAGTAGTTCATTCAAGTTCATTTCAGCTCCAAGTTCAGTTCCAAGCTATCAAGCCATAGGCTGTGAAGTCTCAACAGTTTTCAGTTTTGTGTCCAGTATTTCATTCCAGTTCATTTCAACTCCAAGTTCCGTTCCAAGCTATCAAGCCATAGTCTGTGAATACTCAACAGTATTTTTGTTTTGAGTCCAGTAGTTCATTCAAGTTCATTTCAGCTCCAAGTTCAGTTTCAAGCTACCAAGCCATAGTCTGTGAAGACTCAACAGTATTTCAGTTTTTTGTCCAGTAGTTCATTCAAGTTCATTTTAGCTCCAAGTTCAGTTCCAAGCTATCAAGCCATATTCTGTGAAGACTCAACAGTATTTCAGTGTCATGTCCAGTAGTTCATTCAAGTTCATTTCAGCTCCAAGTTCAGTTCCAAGCTACCAAGCCATATTCTGTGAATACTCAACAGTATTTCATTTTCATGTCCAGTAGTTCATTCAAGTTCATTTCAGCTCCAAGTCAGTTCCAAGCTACCAAGCCATAGTCTGTGAATACTCAACAGTATTTCAGTGTCATGTCCAGTAGTTCATTCAAGTTCATTTCAGCTCCAAGTTCAGCTCCAAGCTGAGGTTTGTGAAGACTCTACAAGAGCTTGGCAAAGTGGTTCCCATGGAATACATCTACGTTCCTGATCCTGTGCAGCAGTAAGTTGAAATTTCTGCACAAGTTTAACCTTAAAATTACTCACATTTCAAAATTGTAATCTTATTATGAAATGTTATGTACCATAAATACTCATATATAAGTCCAGTTGTTTGCACTTGTCTTTCTGTATGTGTGTTTCAAAGCTTGGTTTTTTGAAAATCCTCTTTACTACTTGGTGGATTGCGCTCAAGCTTTCATAGTTAAATTACCTTAATTGGTAGATGACTGTAAAGAAAGGAATTCGGGCTTTGAGGATTATCATCCTTTGTGGGTTTATCCACTAAATAATATAGTGACCAAAACTTTTGTTTTCAAACTCCTCTTTAACTAATGAGTGGAAATTGCTAAAAACTTTAACACTTGAAATGCCTTAATGTGACAATCATGAAAGGAATTATGGTTGAAACTATTTTTGCAGAATTACAGCCCATTGTTTTGTTGTTTTTTTCAACGATGAAATATATAGTACCCAAACTTTTTAATAGTGGATGGATATTTCTTAATTGTCAAATGAAATTACATGTTTGAATTTTGCTCAAGCATTTACGGTTGTATGACCTGAATGTGTACATATAGATGATCATAAAGAAAGGAATAGTGCATCCAGATAAGGCTGAAGATTGGCACCCAGGCTACTTAGGGTGTGATTATAAACAAATCTGCCAATATTGGTTTATTTTATATCGCTTAATAATGAGCTGATAAAACATTTGCCTGAATATTTATTGTATATTTAATTAGTGTGTTCCATAGCTTCAGTTCCCAGGTTTAGACTAAGTCATGTAACTCAATTTTATAATAACCAAACAAATTTGAAGTTCAAGTCCCGTTACTCTTTGCTCTTTATTATTAGGGATTTAACTCACAACAAGGCGGTAGAAGGAGTCCATGCAATATTCTGTTAAGATACAGGCTTATCGTATGTGTGTTATGGCACTAAATTCATATTGTATTACTGCACAATCTATTAAATTAAAACCCCAACAATGCCCTCAAGCCTTCCACTAAATCCTAAACCCATTAAGATTGTAACTGCAAAAAATCGAAGTCTCAAATATAAGGGCACAAAATTCATGTGTCATAAAATATTTGCACACCATCTTTGCAATAAAAGTCCCCCTAATCCCATAACTAAATTGTTACACAGAATCCAAGTCCTTTAAATATTAATGCACTAAATTTAAGTACGACTCAAAACTGTAACTACGCTATAATCTGGTATAAAAAAATCCACCTACAAATCTTGACATTTTAGCATTGCACACAACCCAAGCGCCATAACTATAACTGCAATAAAATAAAAAACCAAGTCCCGCTACTCTAGCATTGCACAGCACTGCACTCCCTTTGCCTTCCAGGTATGATTCAAAGCTGCAGCAACAGCGTTCCTCATCGTCGTCTTCCTCCAGTGATACCACCTCCCCCGCCTCCCCTCCCCCCTCCTGACTGCCAGCACGGTTTAGATGCACTATCTAGACCCTCCTTCCTGACTGTGATATCATGTGGTATGTATTATGGGGATATATTTTTTGGTGGATTCACGGAAGCAACATTTTGACTGTTGTGGTAAGTATATTGACGAGATATCCTAACTCTTCCGGACTGTGATATGATATGGTTTAAGTATTGCAGTGATACACTTTGTGGTAGGTTTAACCCTTTGCATGCTGGGAAATTTGTCGACGGCTAAAATGTTGTCTGCTGAATTTGTAAAATAAGCGTTTTCTTCGATTTTTTTCAAAGAATACTATCAGAATAGCAAACAGTTTGGATCCTGATGAGACGCCACGTTCTGTGGCGTCGCATCAGGACCTAAACTGTATGCAAAGGCTTTCAAAATTCGGTTCCAGCACTGAAAGAGTTAAATGAAAACAATTTGACTGGTGGTAGGTAAATAAATGTGCTTTCTTGACACCTGCTGACAATTGCTATTAACCCTCATAAGTAAGTTACAACTTAAAAACCACTTTCTATCCTTTCAACTTAATATTTTGTGTTAAAAATTAATAATTATACCCCCACAAACGAAGTTTAGGGGGGTATATAGGAGTAAGCTTGTCTGTCTGTTTGTCGGTCCGTCCGTATTCAGTGTTCGCTCTCTAATTCAAGTTGTTTTCATCTGATCTTCACCAAACTTGGTCAGATGTTGTATCTAGGTCAAGTTCGAATATATAGGGTCAAGCCGGGTCAAAAACTAGGTCACGGGGTCACTTAGTGAATTTTAAACACTGAGCATGGTGTCCGCTCTCTAATTCAAGTAGTTTTCATCTGAGCTTCACCAAACTTGGTCAGAAGTTGTATCTAGATGATGTCTAGGCCAAGTTCTAACATGGGCCATGCTGGGTTAAAAACTAGGTCACAGGGTCACTTATTTAGTGCGTTTCAAACATTGAGCATGGCGTCCGGTGTTTTTTGTGAAGGCAACATGCAAAATATTCTGTGTCAATGCGGCATGTGGGGGTATTCGTCACCTCTGTGACAAAGCTCTAGTTCAACTGGTTTAAAAAAATTACCGAACATACAAGAGTTTATTAACGTTCTGCTTTTACCATGGTCAAGATAATATATCTGGACCCTTGGCGAGATATGATGTATAGTTAAAGCACATAAGGTCATTGAAAGTGCTACCTAGACTACTGAGTGTCATATAATCTACTATCACAGTTTGATATTTAAACACTTGACTGGTATATGATATAGTATCAGTGTTATATTTAGACAATTGACTGTGATATGATAGTACTTTACTGTGACATGATTTAGTACTTTACAGTGATATAATAATGATTATGATATATCTGAATCTTTTTTGTGATATGAAAGAGCAATAATGATATTGATATGCCCTGCATATAGGAACATTAAAGTATCTAACATTTGTTTATATTATGAATTTAACTTAAATTACCCATTGCTGTACCACTCATGTATTGAATATTTAAGCAGCCATGATTTAATTTGCATGTGAACTTGTTAATTTCACAGAACAGCATACAAACAAAAGACATAGCCGTTTAAAATCATTCCAACCATTCATGTAAACTCCACTTTCGCTGTTGTTGTTGCTTTCTGTGTTTTTAACCTCAAATTCATGTTACGATGTCTAAGTTTTTGCACATTGTAAGCTTCTTATAACGTTAAGTGATTATACCTTTACATCTTCGCTGCATGTCTCTTTTAATATGCATACATTAGTAAACTTTTCGTATGTTATTGTCAGATCACTCACATTTCCGATCTAGTCGCAGCCATCTTGTCGCTTTGGATTGTGGTTAAATTTTAGTTATTTTTGGCAGTGACTAAACTATAGGCATGAAGCAGGTTATTTTTAGATATGATGAAATCTCTGCATTATTCTTATTTTAAGTGGTGTATCCATCTTTCTAAGCGTCTATAGGTTGTTTTACGTAAATTTTTGTTCAAAATCCAATATGGCTGTGTATTTTTGCGTGACGTCATTTTGAGCGTTCATGACCATTTTTATGGTCCATCAACGTCATGATGACCAACTTTTTTGGTCACTGACCCACTTTTTGGGTCGATGGCCAATAATTTTGGGGCAGGCGACCAAGAATTCTTGGTCGGGCCTTAAAAACTGGTCATCGACCAACCTTTTGGGTCGCTCGAGTATATAAAGGTCCAGAAATTTTGTTGATCAATTCAGTCAAGCCGTAACATCAAGGGCATATACATCTATTTCAAAACATTAAGAAAACTTGTAAGAAATACTAAATAATTATATCATACTGAATTCACAAAGAAAGAACAACAAGTTAATAATCTTAAATACCTACCAAATTAAGTGACTCGCTTCGTAAATATATTTTAATAGTTTATCATTCTTTAAAACTTAAACTCTTGTTTAGAATGAGTGTTGGACACTTGCGTTAGAGAGTTGTTTAACATATGACTTATTTCTGAGAAGTTATCGTATTTTGTGATGAATTTAAACCTTGAAGAAAGTTGCACTGTTAATGTTTACGTTGTGTTCGTCAAATTATACCTTCTATGAATTTTGACGTTTAAAGAATAAAAGGTTAATGAAGTTTGAAACTGACTTGTTTTCCTCATTTTAATAAGTAAGCATAAAACCTCATTAGTAATATTGAAATATTCCTGACAAGAATACGGAATCACAGACGCCGCACAACAATATTTCTCCTACCCTGTCTGTTACCTCAGTTTTAAATGTTATATCTAGATGACCTAATGGGACTGATCTGATCCCATTAGTACAACAGTGTGGTTATGTTTATAGAGATTCTTCTGTGTTAATGTTATAAGTTATTTTTTGCAGATGAGGTATTTGATGGTTAACATGATAATTCAGCTCATTGTCTTATTTTGCCACTTGACTTTAGTCTGATAGTAGATATCTGATAACACTTCTGTGTGAAAAAGTTGTCATCAAGACCTCACTATTTATCACTGTTTAGATGCTCTGTCTGTAGAAGTTAAAACTTTGATGTGCTGATGATTATTATAATGTGCCGCAAAATGTGCATAATTATAGTTGAAAACTTTCCCTGTAAGTAGATATGATTTAAAACAGGAAGATCTGAAACATAGTGGTATTTATATTCATGTGGGCCTAAATACGAATTCAATGTATGCATGTACATTTTTGTATGTAAATGTCGTTTCAGTACAGAGCGAATGCTTCAGATAGACCCAGATTATCTTGAGAAGTGGGAAAAGGAGCAAATTGGAAAGAGCAAAGAAAAATTAGACAAGGGGCAAGAAAAAATGGGAGAGAAGATGAAAAAAGAACCAGAAGAGAAAACAGGAGAGAAATTAAAAAAGGACATAGAGAAAAAGAGTGAAATACCAGTGAAGAAAAAACTATTCTCCTTTTTCAAGCGCAAGAAATGAGTCCATTTTGCCATTTGAAGACTGTCATTGTGCAATATTTGTGTCATTGACAAGAAAATGGACTTTTATTTGAAGGCTTACTGTCTCACCTGCTACATCATCATTTCCACCCCAGACTAAATTCTTGTTTATGCAGGCTAAACTGTTAAGGGACTGAGTCTTATACCTACCACATCATTATTGACATCAATGGCAACAAAAAGTCAGGTCGGCAGTTGTTTGCCTAAAAATAGTTTTTGTTTATCAGAAGCAATAAGTGAGATAGCTTTGCATACTTCAAACTTTGTAATACATGTGCAAAAATATTTACATCATTACTGCCATAACCATGAAAATGGCATTTGATTTGGTTTTGGGTTGCAGGAAATTATATTGTCTCATACGCTGTCACATACCACATACAATATCGTCATTAAAATGAGCTTTACATACCACATCGTCATTAAAATGATCTGTGCTTTGGGAAAGCATGGCTTTATGCATCTGTCCCATGTAAAGTATTGTCCCATGTTAGCCTGTGCAGTGGGGTTTAACTGAATTTTTCTTGTAAAGAAAGGATCCTGTTAACCAGATAAGCCTGTGCTGACTTCATTTAGCCTGTGCTGACTTCATTTAGCCTGTGCTGACTTCATTTAGCCTGTGCTGACTTCATTGAGCCTGTGCTGACTTCATAAAGCCTGTGCTGACTTCATAAAGCCTGTGCTGACTTCATTAAGCCTGTGCTGACTTCATTAAGCATGTGCTGACTTCATTAAGCCTGTGCTGACTTCATTAAGCCTGTGCAAACTTCATTAAGCCTGTGCTGACTTCATTAAGCCTGTGCTGACTTCATTAAGCTAGTTTGTTCAAGACTATGTCTGTTATCAAAGTTTTGGTGCAAACATTAATTTTGTCTTACATTTGCTAAAGACTTTTTCAAAAGTATGTACACATCCTCTCCCGCTTATAGCTGATTCTTTGACATGCGTACATTATCATCTCCAACATAAAGAAATGGTATTGTAAGGAAATTAGGTATAGGTCTTCTTTTTAATAAAATAGTTTAGCAGCTAATCATGCGATGTCCAAGTGCAAGGAATAGCTCATTTAAATATGGTTGGCATTTGTGGAAGCATTTATTATCTAGATAGAACTATTCGATATGAAGTTGATCAGGATTTGTGGTTGACATCAATTTGGTATCATGTTTATTATTAATGTTGACATTCTTGAAAAAAATTCTGCAATCAAGTTGAAAACACATTTTATGCTTTCAGTTTTACAGCACATACTTTTCCTTGCATTTTACATGTAAATGGAATGATACACTGCTCTTAATGTATACCAATTCTGAAGTCATCTGGGACTTGATGACAATGATAATACTGTGTGCTATATTTATTGAAAATGTATTGGCAATGAACTAAGTATTCAATTTTGTATACATGGTGCACAATACACTTTCACGTGAATGTATATCAGGCTTGGCATTGGAATATATCATCAAAGCAAAACAAGGTATGCTGAAATGGCGTATAATTTAAATATTAACCATTTCCCACTCAGAAGCAAAGTGAAAATGGCTTTTGCAACCAGCATAAAACCAGAACAGCCTGTGAGTAACTCAGTCTGTTCAGGTTTCATGATGTTTGCTGCTCATCAGTATCTAAGGGTTATAAATGATGCCTTTAAAACTTGAATAAAGTAAGAAAGGTATTGAATTAAATGTAACTTTCTAAGGGACTACAAATGCGTCAAAATATGTCTCTAAGTGGGAAAGGGTTTAAAGCATACATGGCAGTTTTAACATATAAAGTTGGAAGGTCAAGAGCTTTTTTCATCCAGTAATGAAAGCTGTGTGTTCGGATGATGTGCAATATTATAATGGTACAGTATTTTGTTATTGCATTTGCCTCTCTGTTTTCTAATTGTGGCGTTATTTTTGTAAGAGTTGGTGCAAACATTTTGCATCAGTTATAGAAATATTGATCCAGTTACAACAGTTTTTGTCAGGATCGTCAAAATGTGTTTTTATATGTAGTAAATTGTATATATTTTTAAGAATTTGTCAATAAATGTCTTTGTTTTTGTTATTTAATTGATATTGTTTTGTTATTTCACTATCTGCTGTATAGTCTATGTGTGATTTTGTAATTTTAAGTGTATGTTTTATTACAAAAAGTTTACCCTATTTTCTCTTTGCTTTATTCGAATTAATGTTGTTTCTTAACCATCATTTTTAATAAGCAGATTAGGTAATACATTATTTAATCTGTCAATTGTTCGTGATAAATTGTAATCAAGCACAAAATCACCTCTTCAGCAATGTAAACACATTTCAGCATTTATTAATGTAGCAGTAATGTCCCTTGAACGTTTTTACATATTCTTGTGTTAATGTTAGTTTTATGTCATTGTTATGGTGGTGTTACTAGTTCCACGATAACCGTATATTGCCAAGTCGACGCCCCTACCCCAAATTTTCAAGCTCTCACCTCAGAACTGACCTGAATGCCAACTGAGTATAAAGAGTCTAATGGGTGTTTATTTGGGAATATACGGTACATGTTGTTTTTGTTGCTGTTGTTAATTGGTATTGAGAAATTGTAAAGTCCATAAACACTTTCACAATTTAACATATTATAATTGCTTATATTTAATTATGGTTTCATATATATATCAGAATAAATTTATTGGAAATCAGTGTAGTCTTTTCTATAAGAATAGCTTCATCCGAAGGTTTCATGAAAAAAAGTGGGGTACTTGTGGACGCCTAAAAAATTGTTGCAACAAAATCTGTAGTAATTATACATGGTATATTTCAAGCATGACATTACATTGATTACTGTTATTTCTAAAAGTTTTTGGACACCCTAAATTTTTAGATGACCCCGTTATTAGCCAAAATAAATATTTTTCGATACTTTAAATATTGGGACTTAACGGGTTTTGCTCCAGAATTGGTAACTCTTAATTTTCAGACAGTGTACTGTAAACGTATAGAAATTCGTCGGCATGAAATTTCGTGGCTTAATGAAAAACAACTAATTCGTTGACACGTTATTTCGTGGATTTCAAATTTTCGGGGAAGACTGACTGTCATTATAATTGAAGTTTTATTAAAACAACCAGAGTAATAACGAAGCATAATCTGCTAATCTGTGTTGACATCAAGACTTGAGGTTAATGTGGACTGAAGCATGAAAGTGTTGCCGATAATTGTCGATAAGAGCAATAAAGCGACAATATTTGCACTTCTCAGCGCAATAGGTCCCCTAGTAGAAACACTTGAGTAATAAGGTCCCCAAAAGACATGTGTGTCTCTTTTAAATTAATTTGCGCATATTGACATATATGATAAATCTGCAAACTGTTAATTTAACGACGTCACGTAAAAGAAATTTGTTTTTCTCCACAATTGGTAATGCTATGTATTATATTTATTTACCATCATTAATTAAATGTACATTAACGATCATGAATAAAAAAAGAAAAGCCGATAGATATAGTGTAATGTGACCTACTGAACTATTACAAAAACAAATATCTCGGATAACTGACAACTCAAGAAAATGTCTGAAATGACATTCGGAAATGACCGATTTCGGATTAAAAATGTATAAATCATCGTTGGTACTTGAATTCGTTGTTCAGTGGACGAACTAAATTCACAAAAATTCGAACAACACAAAATTTAATGATTTTACAGTATTTTACGATGCTATTGCACCAGAATTTTGCTTTGTTGCACTTATCGCGTGATCATGCGTTTCTACAACTGGATTAAAGTAAGAAAATATGCCAGACAAATGTTTCACCAAACAGCTTACAGTGAAGCATATCTGAAATAATTTAAACTATATGGCATGGTATTTTCAAGCATATGCTCTTAATTGTTGAAACAATTGATGTTTTCCATATTTCATACTCGTATCCAATCGTCATTACAATATTTTAGTGTCCTTAAATTTTCGTACACTTGTTATTTTTGTCTGTAAAATTTTCGGACAACTGAACTTATTGAACATCTTTTTGTCTAAATATTCAGCCACAATTTTTGTTTAATATTTTTCGTTATTAAACTATTAAGTTTGCTCTTTTCCTCATATAGCAATAACTTTTTTTAATTGTACATACAGCTTACTGCTTTTTCTATATTTTTTAACTCCTATGTAAGAGATGGGAATTTACTATAACAAACGGTCTCACAAACTTTGAACACAAAATGAAAACAAAGTCAAATATGCCAGTTTTTAATTTGATAAGCAAAACATTTACACTGCTAACAGGTATTATTTGTATCAATGCTCCATTATAACAAATTGGCAGGATTTCAAATAAAAGGGTTACAACACATGCATCAAATAGTCTTAAAAGATACTCAATGATCTGCCCATATACCTTTACAAAGGTATCGATTTAAATCAACTCAACTCATTAACAACACACACAAAAAAGAAGTCTCCAACCTAAACACAGCTAAGTGAAATCAAATCAAACTAATTTCACATTATCACCAAAAAACTAATTTCTGTCTAACAAATCTGGCAGGTTCAACTTCTGCACAATGACAGCAGGTTTTATTAAACATCTTATGACAAATTTAAGCTATGCCAGGGCCTATTCTTGCCCAATCGGAATGGCAATTAAGTCCTTTTCTTGAATTATTAAATTTCAGTTATCATGTTTGTTTTCTTTTCCTTCTTTCACATGGTCTTGATTTTATGAACCTTTTGCTCGTAAATGTTTGTTTGCCATACAATCTTTGAAAAGACTGGGCCCAGAAGTAAATACAAATAGTGTTCTGACCAATACATATTCATAAATATTGATAAATAAAAGAATTATGTTTAAAAAAAAAAAATTAGAATTATATGTCCATACATGAGGCTTACACCTGATATCTCATAAAAATGTATTAACTAATCACTTCTATTTGGAACAACAATTTGGTGTAATGTTCATATCGCCAAGACTGAAAATTATGATATTGTTGAGAATTATTCTTTTTTTTTTATTCCAATAATTTTGCATACCGGTAATAATCCTGGACAAAAAGAATGGCAGAGCCAACAACGTTAATGTATCGCCGAAAAAACATTGTGCTAAAATATTAATGCATAAGGTATGAACATACTAATGGTAGAACAACTTTAATATTTAGTTTAAACCTATTTATTTTAGCTCGATTGCGTCGAAAGCCTTAGGCTTATATAAACGCTATCGAGTCCGTTTCCTGGGCCTAGAACCAGTACTTGGTGTCTTTGGGGGAGATCTAAAGAACGCTCCCACGGTGGGGATCGAACCCGTGACCTCGCGGTCGCAAGGCGGACACCATATCCATTACACCACGGCGACCTCTAACTTTAATATTTATGATACCTTAAAGCGAGATTATACTATTTTGTCAAATATTTATTAATTTATGTAACATGTGTTAAAACGTAATAAACATATATTTCAATATAAATTAAAACAAAAGTGATAATGCGAAATAAGCCAGATATTTAATTCTGAAATGGAAAATGTCTGTACAGTCGAATTCGCCAGCATGTAAATCATGCATGTACAATGTGAATCTAAATTTAATTCAACTGTTCATTTTAAATTCCTGCAACAATATCTATTCATACGACACATAAACACTAACTAAAAAGACGAATACTTTGGTTATTGTAGGAAAACATGTACGAAACATCTTTGTCACAATTGGCTCGGGGGCGCTAATTTGTCTTTGCTGCATTTTATGAAATTCGTCTTCAATGTATAATTTTATCTTGCCTATTATGTGTTATTGTAACATATTTTATCAATATTTTACAATTTAACACATATAAAAAATCGTATAATCTCGCTTTAATCAATAAAAAATATGCGAAACCACATTTTCCCAACACAAATTAAAAGTTTATTTCTTTAACGACCACATAACACATGAAATACTTTTATAATGCCCTTACCTTAACTATATGATTAGAGAAAAATATTAAGTTATATGTGAAAATACTGTATTTGCTTTCTATTAAATAATAGATAGATAAAGCTAAACACTCCAAATGGGGAGTGGTAACACCTTTGAAAAAAACTGATGATTGTCTTTTTCTGATCAGATTTATTTTGGTTGATCCAATTGAAATTACAAATCTGGGGATCATCTTTTTCCAACCAGAATCGATTTGTTTGGTCAGATTAAAATTGCTTATTTCTGAAACCTAACCTCTATTCTGACGTACAGTTGTTAACTGGAGCTGAAACAAATACAGTGCATGATATATTAGCTTGTAGCAAAACAGGTTTGGTTGTAAACTATTTAAGTAACCTAAATTTGTTCATCTTGGAACTTCATCTATAAAACACATTGAAGTTTTAACTGTTTTTATACCATGTTTAATAATACTGCTCGTGTTATAAATAGCTTAACCAAAGCAAAATAAGATGACAGTGTGAATAACAAATTGACGGTGAGTTGAGAAAACAGATTCAAGATTATAAAACAATAATTATGATAAAAATTAATCATTTTAAGCAGACAACAAGAGAACTGATCTGTCCACCATTGTAAAAAAAAACTACTGCTAATTACAGAACACAGCATGACAAGGACAAGTAAAACACGCCTCATGGGTTCCACGAACAAAATGACTTTCAACAAGGCTCTTTTATTAAACATAACATTCATAATGTTATTTATCTTCTTATGAGTTACATTTTAAATGCAAACTCCATGCCCATTTGTCAGCAAAGCATTTAAGTTATTTTACTTATCACATTTTATGTCAGTTACTTTTAGAAATATTCACAAATGAAGGTGGAATGGACATACAAACAGAGTCATTTATTACCAAATTTGGCTTTTTAAAAACTTTATAATTCGTACTGTTTGAGTCACCAAGCAGTGTGCCAGACAGACAGGCTTACCCAATCACAGATTGAATTTAGGCAGAACATCATTTAACACAGGTAGGGGACTTATAAATAATATATGCCACGAATTGTTTTAAGATTTTTGAAATTGTTTTAGGTTTCTTTGGACATTGTTATAAATATTGACATTTTTTAAACATTTTTTTTTATCAATCGGAGCCCATATGGCTTTCGACAGCAATCCCACTTAGTTACCATCAAAACGAAGGTATTCCAAACCTGTCGATATTGAGACGTCCCACGATGTCTCGAACCTGTGATATTAACTTCTCGTTTTTTTGAGGATGCTCCAGAATGACAGAGTGTAGCCTAGCCATGTAGTTATCTATTGTCTCCAACGTGGGTATCTCATTGGTACCTGGAGGGAAAAACAAAGCCATATTGTGTAAAATTACAATAGTAGACAGGGCATGGAATACCAGATATTTGGGATTAATTGCTGTAACTGTGCTCCTAAGGAGTCAGAAATGAGAAAACAAAAATCACAATTAAATTTTTACAATTCCTATATTCTACACACTAAAGTGCAGCTGTCTCATTTATAGCCAAGTCAAAGACCTGATTATAATAATTAAAAGCATGCAAGAGGTCTTGAAAAAAAAACATACAATGCAAAACATGACTAATCTAAATAACAGATATAACATGTAGTTGTACATAATTTTTCCTGTGAAAGTTTCAAATGTGCAAATTTTTAAATCCCCAATAAAACATAAAAATCTTCTAAATATTTTTTTTTTAAACGTCCAAAATCAGAGTTTAGGGAATTCAAATTTCCAGTTTTCAAAAGTTTAAAAAAGCAGGTCACTCACAATGGTATGATTGGAAAAAAGGAAGGTACCTGGCAAGGGAATGGAGCCAAAGTTAGCAGTCAGCGTCTGCCGTAGAGCATCAAGGTGACCCTGCAGGGCCATGTTGTTGTTTCGCTGCTGAATCGCCTCAACTTGCAATTTCTCTATCGCCTACATAAAAAGGAGGATATTTCTTGCTTTCGTTGTTTAATGGAATTTTATTCCACAAGCGGTTATAGAAAAAAATCACAAAAGGAATATGGTAGAATGTTATATGGTTATATGTATACACAGGGAAAATTAAATGACTGTTGCGTTCTGGTGGGTTGTATGGCACGAGTTAATTGTGTGACGTTGTTTTCCACTATCCCACATTGCAATAAAGCTCACCAGAACCCCACAGTCTTGTAGTATTCTATTTATTTATATACATGTACCTCCTTATAATATAACAAATAAAGCATACTGATGGAATCAACATTTTTTGTTCCAAAAAAAACCAACATTGTATGACATACTTGTGTATTTGGCATGTAAAAAAATAGCTCAGATTTTTCTGAATGCCGCCCGCGATATAATGGATATTGAGGATACATGACTAAAAGAGTAATTAATATTTTCAGCCGTTTGATACTGAAACTGGTTTCACTCTGTCAGGTACGGAATTCCAATCTTTTTTTCTGTATTTGACACCAAAAATACACCAGCATTTCATTAAGATTATCTAAAGGTATACATATTTGTATAATAAATAAAAAGTATTTTTACAAATGGCTAAGCCTTAAGTGTAAATATATTTTTTATGACCAAGAGTGGAATAAATATAAGATCATTTTACTGACGGCACAAATTACCTATATACCTAGGACAATAAATAAACAAGACTATTTCCAAGCAATATATGTCCCCTACCGGCTCCACCATTGTCAGAAATTCCACCATTGTCAGAAGTTTTTTTTATTTATTTTTTTATTTGTTTCCATAGCAACCAGATATGTTGACTTAGGAACAAAATGAAATGACGTGCATAATGTCCATATTGCCATCTATCCATGTTTCAAGTTTCATGAAAAAATATGAAGAACTTTTAAAGTTATTGCAGGATCCAGAAAACTACCATTTTCAGCAGTATTTCTAGTCTATTTGTTGCCATAGCAACCAGAATTTTTGACGTAGGAGCAAAATGAAATGACGTGCATAATGTCCATATTGCCATCTATCCATGTTTCAAGTTTCATGAAAAAATATTAAGAACTTTTTAAGTTATCGCAGGATTCAGAAAATTTCACCGGAGGGGACAAATTAAGTTTGGCAAATGTAACTTCAATGTCACATGCTTGTGTATTAGATTCCAAAATCAAAATGTTGTAATTTGTGCTTCATTTAAAGCTAACCATATTTTTGTTCAAAGGGTGGGTAAGATACAACTTAATTTAATGTATTAAACACTACATTTTCAATAAGCTCATCTTTCACAATTGTCCTGTATACTTCAAACTTGGCCAAGTCTCAAACCTGTTTCATGTTATCAATGTGCTTGCCGAGAATGGCATTCTGTTCTTCCAATTCTGTCGTCTGCTTGCGTAACTGCCGAAGCTCAGTCTCTCTTGCTGTAACCATGGAAACAAACGGGTAAAACATGACTGGTCAACAGACATCAAAATTAGCAGTTCAACCAAGCAAGATTCATTCTAGTATCACTACTTGAGAACTGATGACAATTTAAGAAGTTCTTTGACAGAAAAAATTAACAAGATTTTCCAAAATTCTTTGTCTAATATTTAGCCAAAAGAGTTCAGTTGGGTTGAGCATGATTGCAAAATATAATAGGGTTGTATGCTGTTTCTTAATTTTTCATACACAGAAGAGGAATATAAAATTATATTTTAGTTGAAAAACATTAAATTTAACGTTATTCTTTTTTTTTTCCTCAAAACAATTGAATATGTACCAAAGTTTTCATGAGCTGTGAGACATTTGTCTCACCACTTTTGATAACTTTAAAGAACACTGCATCATTTGTGATTTCTTCAAATTGTGATTGACTGAACACTTGATTGCCGCCTTCAACTGACCTTTATTGTGATTGAGGAACTCCTCTGTGAAGATAGGAATCTCAAACATGCCCGGGTCTGGTTCATCTTCATCCTCAACACCAGAGCTCTCTTTCTCAATCTCCACTAGAGAGAAAACAAACAGTGGGCAGTTGCTCATTTCTGTGTAATTTATCGTTTACAATTGGCAATATAAAGTAATATTAACAAAAGTGCATAGCCTTGAGTTTCAATATATATTTTCAAAGACTGTGAATGTCTTTATAAGTGTAAGGCTTTCAACGCAATCGTGTTAAAATAAACAAGAGTGCCAAACTGTCACAAGATACGCCCGATTGAAGGTTTTTGACAACTTGATAACTTTACCATTACCCATATTTGAACTTGACCTACATATCATCTAGACACAACTTCTTACCAAATTTGGTGAAGATCAGATGAAAACTACTTCAATTAGAGAGCGGACACCATGCTAAATGCTTGAAATGCATAAAGTGACCTCGTGACCTAGTTTTTGACCCGGCATGACCCATATTTAAACTTGACTTAGATATCATTAAGACACAACTTCTGACCAAATTTGGTGAAGATCGGATGAAAACTACTTCAATTAGAGAGCAGACACCATGCTTAATCCTTGAAATGCACTAAGTGACCCCGTGACCTAGTTTTTTATCCGGCATGACCCATATTCAAACTTGACCTTGATATTGTCTATATACAACTTCTGACCAAGTTTGGTGAAGATCTAATGAAAACTACTTTAATTAGAGAGCGGACACCATGCTAACTCCTTGAAATGCACTAAGTGACCCCATAACCTAGTTTTTGACCCGGCATGACCCATATTCGAACTTGACCTAGATATTGTCTATATACAACTTCTGACCAAGTTTGGTGAAGATCGGATGAAAACTACTTCAATAAGAGTGGGACACCATGCTATATCCTTGAAATGCACTAAGTGACTCCATGACCTAGTTTTTGACCTGGCATGACCCATATTTAAACTTGACCTAGATATTGTCTAGATACAACTTTAGACCAAGTTTGGTGAAGATCAGATGAATCTGAAATAGAATGATCAAATACATGTTTTCCTTACAACATGAATGCTAAAGTTTATTTGATACATAAAAAAAAGGCAAAAGTGTGTATGTATAAAGTTCTTCAGCACTTTTAAAGGCAATATTTACGAGAACTTGCTTTTAAATTTGGAAGTTTTAAATATACGGAATTATCAGGTAATAAATAGACGGGAAAAGTAATGAGTATGCAGTATTAGATTTGGGTTAATATGGATGTATTGAGGAATCAGGTGAGTTGGGATTATACCTATCTATGCGGAAAAAGATTACAGCAAAATAAAAATACATCTGTATCAATGAATTTACAGCTGTTTTTACTTTTACTGTTTTAGTCATAACACAACAAATAATTTCATTTGACTCAACAAATGTAAAAAAAAGTAACGTATGGAGGGGGGCACTTTTTCCTAACCCATCCCTAATGGCCCAAGGGCTTCTGAAGCACAGAGAGATGAGGCTGACTGTTCAGCTATGTTTAAACTATTATAACACAGAGATAAGGTTGAATGTTTGGCAATGTTTCAACATTATAACACAGAGATACAGTTGAATGTTTGGCTATGTTTCACCATTATTAAATAGAGATACGGTTGAATGTTTGGCTATGTATCACCATTATAACACAGAGATAAGGTTGAATGTTTGGCAATGTTTCAACATTATAACACAGAGATAAAGTTAAATGTTTTGCTATGTTTCACCATTATTAAACAGAGATACGGTTGAATGTTTGGCTATGTATCACCATTATAACACAGAGATAAGGTTGAATGTTTGGCTATGTTTCAACATTATAACACAAAGATACAGTTGAATGTTTGGCTATGTTTCACCATTATTAAACAGAGATACGGTTGAATGTTTGGCTATGTATCACCATTATAACACAGAGATAAGGTTGAATGTTTGGCTATGTTTCAACATTATAACACAAAGATAAGATTGACTGTTTGGCCATGTTTCACCGTTATAGCACAGAGAAAAGGTGAAATGTTGACTTATGTTTCAGCATAAAACACAGTGCTGAGACTGAATTTCGAATATGTTTCAACATTAAAACATGGAGATGAGGGGGAATGTTCACCTGTTTAAACCATTATAACACAGAGATGCACTGAATGTCACCTATGCTAAACCATTTTAACACAGGGAAGATAAATGATCACTTTTGTTTTTTCATTCTAGTACACAGATAGACGAAGGGTAGAACAAACTTAAGAAAATACTGAAATCTGCTTTTCATAAACAAGAAAACATATTTTTCACTTAAGTTAGTGAATGACAAGTAATTTAAGGGAGCATTGAAATCAATATCAATACTGAAAACTTTTACCCAAGGAGATTCAGAATGAATGATCACGTACGTTTAGCCATTTTCTCCTGTTGCTGCCTGAACTGTTTATACGACTCAGTCTTCTGATAGGCCTCCATCTCTCTGTTGTAACGGTCCTTGTCCATCTCTGCAGCGTCCAGGTATTTCTAGTTCAGTTAAAATCAATAGTATTTGTTCACAGAGCCCATTCTGCTCTTATAGCTGATATTTATAGAACTATCATCATTTTTATTGAATATCGTTTTTAGCAAACATTTGAAATGATCACTTTTTACTTTTTATTTTTTTCAAATATTTTTTTAATCATGGCTTATTTATGAACAGTCATATCTCTTTAAATGAACTCTTTAAAGTTTTGCAGTTAGGGAGTAATTGAGATGCCGAGATTTTCATCTTCGAGAATGATGTGAATGTTCAATATAAAGATAACATCCAGACACACTATATGTTTGAGACTGGCAAAAATTGTAATGACATAATCAGCTTAATCATATTCAGCTTAATCAATCAGAAAGCAGATCACAATCAGAACTTTGATTCAAAGTCTGTGCACATTGATAAAATGCATATTCATCTCTGTAAATATGGAATATTTGTAATAATATCCCATGACTGCTGCAGATAACTACTGGTTTGTCTTGATAAATGCTGCACACTTTACAGAAAGGACAGATGATCATGAATATGTTTTATAATATGTGTCGCGTTCTGAGAAAACTGGGCATAATGCCTGTGCGTAAAGTGTCCTCCCAGATTAGCCTGTGCAGTCTGCACAGGCTAATCAGGGACGACACTTTCCGCTGTTATGGTATTTTTCGTTTAAAGGAAGTCCCTTCTTATCTTGCGGACTGCACAGGCTAATCTAGGACGACACTTTGCGCACAGGCATTATGCCAAGTTTTCTCAGAACGCGACGTATAGACAGTCCTACCTGTTTCTCATGCTGAGGAAGTTTAGACCACTCCGAGCCCATCATACGTGTCAACTCTATGAATGTTAGGGACGGGTTCTCCTGGCGAAGACGCTCGCGTCTCTCATTCAGGAATCTAATTTTACCAAAATCTATTTTCAGTAAAATCCTTTCTTAGCTAAATCTTCTTTATAAACATCTATTTTAAGCAAAATCTTGTTTCACAGATTTTTGTCAAGCAAAATATATATTTAGCAAAATCGATTTTCATCAATAAAATCTATTACAAGTAAAATGTAACAATCAGGTGACATTTTCTAATAATTACTCGATGTAAGTTTTATACTAGCAAGGTCCTACGGTTTCTTACATTATAAGCACAGTCTTTTCATTTACACCTAAATTTTTAAAAAATATACTAATTTTCAAATAGATTTTCAAAGTATCTGTGTTCAAATGTTCAGTGGGGCATCAGAGGGGTAGCAGAAAGGATAGGGATGCAATACTCTGTTCTTTTCCTAAGGCTACATTCTTTATTGATTTTAAAAATTAATCAAAGAAAATTGTATTCTTTTTCAGCAACACTAGTACTGATTTATAATTCCTTAGTGAAGGGAGAAATTTTCACATGGTGGTTTAAGTAACACGGCTTCTTACCAACAGAGTAATACAGGATCAGTAAATCAATTTTTAGAGAGAACATAGCCATGAAACAAATTTATACAAGAGCACCACCACCACTCATCTATTTTTCTTTTTAAAGGTGAAGGGACCTATCTCAATACTTCAATCAACAAGGGACAAAATTGTCACAAAACAAGGTTTTCAATTAAAAAAGTCTGATAAAGGGAGACAACTGCAACTCAAAATGTGCATTGCTACAGATTGTTAATCACAATTATCCCCCTTGTTTCAAAATCAATCTGTTTTTCGACCCCATGACCTAGTTTCTGACCCGGCATGACCCATATTCAAACTTGACCTAGATATTGTCTAGATACAACTTCTGACCATGTTTCGTAAAGATCGAATGAAAACTATTTGAATAAGAGAGCGGACATGCTCAATATTTAAAACGCACTAAGTGACCCCCGTGACCTAGTTTTTAACCCGGCATGACCCATATTCAAACTTGACCTAGATATTGTCTAGATACAACTTCTGACCAAGTTTCGTAAAGATCAGATGAAAACTATTTGAATTAGAGAGCGGACAAGCTTGTTCCGCCCGCCCGCCAGCCAGCCCGCCCGCATTCGCCAATCTAATAACCAGTTTTTTCCTTCGGAAAACCTGGTTAAAAAGGAGGGAGGGGTGGGGTGGAGAGGGGTGTATGGTGTGGGGGTGTGGTCATTTATTACATTATCTTCCAAAAATAAGAAATAAAAATGCAAAGAAAAATGAGGGGGGGGGGATTCTTGGGTGGGATAGTTGGACAGTCTTTCAAAAATAAAATAATAAAAATAATTATTTTTGTTTTTTAACCATGTTTCAAAAAAAATAATTGTTTTGAGGGGGGGGGGGGGCGTGGGGGGGGGGGTGGGGGGGGGGGGTGTAGTGTGAGGGTGCGGTTTGGGGGGGATTCTGGGGGGGGGGGGCATGGGGGATGGTTTGGGTGGAGTCTATTGTAGTGTGTCAGGTATGTGTTGTTTTGTCAAAGTATCAATCAAATCTGATCATAAATAACTAAGTCATGGCAATTTTAGCAAAATTTAATTATTTGACTTTGAGAGTCAAGGTCATTCAAAGGTCAAGGTAAAATTCAACTTGCCAGGTACAGTACCCTCATGATAGTTTGAAAGTATTTGAAGTTTGAAAGCAATAGCCTTGATACTTTAGAAGTAATGTGGATGTAAACACAAAATGTAACCATATATTCAAAGTTACTAAGTCAAAAAAGGGGCCATAATTCCGTCAAAATGACAACCAGAGTTATGCAACTAGTCCTGTACAGTCCCCTTATGATAGTTTGCGAGTGTTCCAAGTCTGAAAGCAATAGCTATGATACTTTAGGAGTAAAGTGGACAAAACACAAAACTTAATGAAAATTTCAATTTTCTAAGTATAAAGGGGCCATAATTCTGTCAAAATGCCAGTCAGAGTTACATAACTTTGCCTGCACAGTCCCCTTATGATAGTTAGTAAGTGTCGCAATTATGAAAGCAATAGCTTTGATACTTAAGGAATAAAGTGGACCTAAACACAAAACTTAACCAAATTTTTCAATTTTCTAAGTATAAAAAGGGCACATAATTCTGTCAAAATGCACACCAGAGTTATCTAACTTTGCCTGCCCAGTCCCCTCATGATAGTAAGTGTACCAAATTTGAATGCAATAGCTTTGATACTTTATGAGAAAAGTGGACCTAAACAGTAAAACACAAAACTTAACCGACGCCGACACAGACGCTGACACCAAGGTGATGACAATAGCTCATTTTTTTTTCAAAAAATAGATGAGCTAAAAACTGATAAACATTCTTTCTCAAGCGTAAACATACTAACAGGAAAGGAATAAGTTATTCTGTATTTATTGACACTATCTTGTTTATTCCTGTTCATCATTTAATGTAACTGACTTTATATGAAAAGCTATAAAATTAATATTGCACAAAACATGGTCAGTCTGAAGCATGGCTTAGTCAATGAGAATTGAGTATTCTGTATGAGGTAATATAAATGGAACCTCCCACCCAACAAAGCTTTTTCTCACCATTTGAGGAATATGACAATTACCAGTGAGAAAAAAAGATAATTTTGCCATTTGCATCATGACTTAATTACTGCAATAAAATCAGGCAAACAATTGTACCTGATGTATCCAGAGAGGGGTGGTTTGGGGGCATTGGTGTCCTTCACCTTCTTCCTCTTCTTCCCTTTTGGCCACCCACCTTTCCTCTTCTACAATCAAGAACTTAAGTTGTTAAGTAGGCATTTAATTTCGAACTTTATTATTCAAGTTCAGGAATTGTGTTTGTTACAGAGCCTTTGTTGTGTTAACTAACAACTTTTCTTGATTAGTTTAATAAAATCTGGTAATAAACCATTGTTGGATTATCTTTACCCAATAGCAACATTTTTCATTAAGGAAAACATACTGATAAATCCTATATCATTAACAGGAACACGATGGCCACGATGACCTTGAGGCACTCACAGTAGTTCATTATATTCCAAGTGTTTACGATGTAACTGCTGACCTAGTTTGAGACCGCACTTGACCCTTTATGAAACATGGCCTTGATATTGTCAAGGTCCATTCTGACCATGTTTCATCAAGGTTGAATCATCATTGTGACTTTTGATAAAAACACGTTTTTTTAACATCTCTGTTGCCATAGTTTTGGGCAACACCTGACCCAGATTCTAACTGAGCCTAGATGTTGTGACAATACTAGGTATTGTTTAATTGATTAACTCTTTCAGTGCGGGAATCGAATTTTGAAGGCCTGTGCAAACAGTTTGGATCCAGATGAGGCGTCTCATCAGGATCCAAACTGTTTGCTATTCTGATAGTATTCTTTGAAAAAAAATCTAAGAAAATGCTAATTTTAAAAATTTAGCAGACAACATTTTAGAAGACGACAAATTTCCCAGCATGCAAAGGGTTAAACATTCTGACCAATATTCCTCAAGATTGAGTCATAAATGAGGTCTTTAGAGTGTAACCAACATTTTCCCTAGACTTTGTGAGCTAGTTTTTGGACAAACATGATCCAGATTCAAAACAAGCCGAGATATTGTTAAGATAAACATTCTGAAAAATATTCATGTGGCTCTTGATTTATACCAAGCTGAAAATTTTGCAAACAAGTTGGGAATTTTAAGTTGTAAATTAAGTTGTGATTTAGAAACATTGTTTAGATGTTCATAGATTGCTATCATCACAGGATTTCACCCAAAATTGTAAATGAAATTTCAACATTTAAGTACAATAACCGTTCAGATTTCACATGAGAGATTTGATCTACTCACCTCCGACTGGTGGGCAGCATTACTGGTAGAGTCTGAAAAATGAACAATAACATGCAAAACTTTTTTTTTAAATGAAGTCATTTTATATAAATTAGTGACAAAATTGCAAAATGCTCGCATCAAAATGCACGATTCTGCTTCAATTGAAATCCCTGTATAATCCAAAAAGATTTGTTTGCTGAACTGCCTTAATAAGAAGCAGATTAAGTGTAAAAATCTCTTATCAGGAATAATGAAATTCAGGAAAAGTTATCAGGAGAGAAATTATGTTAACAAAATATCTATCAGCCATTCGGGTGATTCAAATAAGAAACAAACAAGTCCAAATCTTTATGGATGAAATATGATGGCAAGAAAATGCTTCTGGGCTGCTTCGATAAAAAAAACACTTTAATATGACTCTTTCAAGTCCCCTTTCCACTGAAATTCAATATATGCTGACTGAGTCATGCAATTAGTTCTTATGATAATAATACGAATTTTTTTCACTAAACACAATTGGTGGATTTAGTACCTTTGATGTACCATAACACGCATGTATGCTGTTTTCAAACACATGGGCCGTAAAAAAAAATAATTGGTACTTGGTAAGATTAACAGAAAGACGTTTTTATTCTCAGAAAATCACTTTCTTTTTCAGAAATGTTCTGTGGAGTTCTGTTATATTCAATCTAAATTAAAATTCATTTCTTGATGGATGGTTACTACTTTATATGAATATTACTCGATGCTTGCGCATGGTATCACTTGATTGAAAATATGAATTGTAATTATACTGGATTATAGGGCAATGGATAGAGTTGGAACAAGTATGGATCCAGAAATCAGCACACACGGATGGGTTTATTAAAATTCTGAAATGAAAGTGGGACTTCCAACTTTATGTCTGGGACGTCAAAAATTAAAGGCATTGAAGTCAGGAGTTCAAAATTGTTTCAGCTAGTGGAACTGGTTTACCGTCCATGGTGAAATCCTGGTGAGGTTGGGGCTGGATAAAAGTGGCTTCAGTTGTGACAAAGCTGAAGAGGAACAACAAAACAATATAAGTATGTTATATTCCTGTTGAGTCGTGGATAATTTTCATAAAGATGTTACATCACAGATGGTCTTTATATTTCTTTATATATTTTTGTCAAATGTTTATCGTCTGTTAACATCCAAATAATCGATCGTGTTGATAATGTCAAACAGCCATTTTGAAAATAAGCTTCTTCTCGAGTCGTGGATTCTGATTGACTGATCACATTTCAATATTTGAATGCTATAAATAGCCTTAAAACTGACATTGCATGGGAGGTTAATTTCTTGTAAAAAATGTCAACATACGATGTAGCTTGGAAAATCTCACAATGAAATTGATAAAATGAGGATTTTTCCCCTCTCACCTTCCATCGACGTTCAGATCATGACTCTCTTTAGAAGCCTCATCTTCAAACGTGAATGGCAGCTTGATCCCTGACAGCATTGCAGGAAATGGAGATTCGCTCGCTTAATCACCTGCACAACCTGAAGTACACGGTTTATAGCCAGATTCTAAATGCTGTAACAAACGGCCTTGTGACCAAGTGGTCACTGCTTCGATCACTACATGGGAAGCATTCTGAAAAAAGATCTTTCCAAAGACACAAGGTTCTGGATCTCCCATGAAACCGAATGTAGTGTTTCTATATCTATAATCATGGGGTATAATCATGGGGTAGAATGTAGGACATAATCCTCCTGCCGTACATTGCCCCCCCCCAACCCCACCCCTTCCCCCGGTACATTAGAGGACATTATTCCCTGCAGAAAAAATCCTCCCTGGTTCATAAAAGCAGATAAAATATTAATTATGTTCATCTTGCTTGAGTTCTAACCACTTACATGCCCATCCTTGTAAATGGGGGTACAGTATTGGTAAAACAAAAGGTCAGATTCCCTTGACAACCGTGGAGCAATGTATTCTTCATTTCTTTTGACTCTCTATTAGGCCACAATTAAAATAGTGTTGGTTTGCCCTTTACCGACCCTAAATTTTACAGGTGGGTAGGTAGGTAGGAAAATTATTTTATTTTATTTGAGAAATTATATTTTTAATACACTAATAGTCTATGAATATTTAAAACACTTTTATTAAAGCACTGTTGCAGTGTACGAAGCCCTATGTAGCTTAAAGCGGGTATATACGATCTTGTCAAATATTTATTTATTAATATAAAATGTGTAAAAACTTGTTATACATATCTTTCAATATAAACTAAAATAAAAGTTAAGAAGAACATGTGTCGAAAAATGCTAAATAAGCCAGATATTTAATTCTGATATCGAAAAAGGCTGTACAGCCGAATTCGCCAGCATGTATATCATCCATGTACGATGTGAATCTAAATTTAGTTTAACGGTTCATTTGAAATTCCTGCAGCGATATCGATTCATACGACACACGAACACTTACTAAAAAGACGAATGCATCGGTTATTGTAGGAAAATAATTACGAATTATCTTCGTCACAATCGGCTCGGGACGCTAATTTGTATTTGCTGTATTTTATGAAATTCGTCTTAAATGTATCATTTTTCTTGCATATTATGTGTTATTATAACATATTTGTATCAATATTTTACAATTCAGCACACATAAAAATCGTATATACCCGCTTTAACATTATCTTGTTTGCTGTTTCTTGCATATATTAATATCAAATGCATGCTTGTGTGTTATTACATCAAATATTTGTTCATTATATGATTTTAGTTGCTCAAATGCATTTGTAATTATTTAACAGCCAGACAGCTTTTATTTTTAACTTAAACCTTTCCCTTAAATTGGGCTTAATTAGCATGCAACAAGCATTGAAGGAGTGTAGAAAGACAGCCCAAAGCCTTTAATGGAAAAATTCAGACGTGGCGAAAGACCATCACATTTTACAGGCCAGACTTGCCTACCAGGAGAAACAATTCACAGGCCTGTTGAAGTTTTTACAGGCCTCAATTTTAAGTGTTTGACCGGTTAGTGCATAGTCTCAGCATGGAAAAGTAAATTCATAAAAGTGCAAACTGAACATTATTATAAAGCATTATTTCTTCTTGAATGCTCTGAGCTTTTATGAGTACATACGTACAGCTCAGAGGGTCAATAGCTGGGAGTTGTATTATTGCAACTAACATAAGCATGAAAACTTGATTTGGGGAAATAAATTCTGGATCTGGATAGGTACGTTGCAGGACCTTTCGGTGTAGGCGCAACGGGGGAGAGGGTGGTTAGTCCCACTGTAGGACAGTGGGTGTTAGTTTCAGTTTGTGGATATACTAACGCTTTAAACATATATACTCGAGTGTTGTCGATGTATTAGCTAAGAGACATTAATAAATTAAATAAGTTTACCTTTACATATCCATTTCACTAACATGCCATTACAGTAAACTGTTCAGTGTGGCAAACATAATAAAGCAGAATATGCACATGAATCTGATTAAACACAGATTCACTTGCATATAAATCAAATCATGTTTGTCTTTTATTTTGCATTTTCGACAAAAAAAAATCCTGTAACGGTTAGATGTATTTTTCTTTGCGAGTAGACTGCATTCCAATTTTCAAACACTTCATCACTTGTTCTGTGACATTCAGTTCATACATTTGCAAAAAAAGAGAGTTTTATTTGTATCTAAAACCTATGCTCAATCGTAGAATGACACGCTCTTTTCATTAATCGATACTAATTATATGATGTCCGTCGTAAATTCGATAGTTATTTGTTCTCGCTGAGCATCGTTATTTCTTTTAATTGTCGGCCATCTTGGATCACGTTAACAACATGTGTACAACGAACGTAAACTCGTATATGTCCGACTACTTTCGCGAACCAATGGTTAAGTATGATGTCGTTCGGCCATTTTCACGGAACACCGCCGATCGCGATGCTGGTTATAGACGCTTGCATTACTGTCTATTCTGGGGCGTATGAAATTCCAACCATCGGAGCGACCTAGATCGGTCAGGGGCGATAATAATAGACAGGGATATAAATACACGCATGAATTGCTTTCGGCTCTTTTATCATCGTCGAAAAAAACGAAAATAAAAATAATTAGTTTTCAGAAATCGCAATAAAATTTTTTGGGTCGGGGGGTAAAAAGTGGGTCGGTCGGTAAAGGGCAAACAAACTCAATTTTAATTTAGGCCTTAGTTTATTAGAAACCGTTACAATGCCCATTAAGGCAGTGGAAGTGGACAATGCATTTGGGAGATAATGTCAGGGATTTTTCCTTGAGTGATTATGTCCAAGGGGATAATTTCCTTACACCTTAATACTGCTAACTGACTCCCCTACCTCTAACAACATATAATGTTCAACGTTTTTGGGAAACCTTATAGTTGCAATTATCCAACTTCCAGATATTGACCATCCAGGTACGTATCTTCACATAAAAGCTAAAAACATTCAAGAAGAACTATGGGAAACCTTGATTCAGAATTTCAGTTCTGAAAATGTATTCGCCCCATATATATAAGCGTCCAATGAATTTGAATATAAAATTTCCCGCTGGTAGGCAAGACATTTTTACAAATAGACAACGTGCAATCTACAAACAGTAACAGCTATCACATTTATATTAATAGGTAATTCAATTGATTTCCTTTTGTGAAGTATAGGGTATGAAAAAGGATACACTTCTATGCTTTTTGCAACAATACCAATTGCGTGTTCAGCATGAAACTATTTTATCTCAAATATCAAGGCATCTCAAATATCAAGGCTTAAGGAATAGAACAGTTTCACACTAACTCTTGACTTCAATAAAGTTTGCGTGCGCCCCTTTATGATTACAAGATTGTCAGCACCAGAGCGTTTGTACTTTAAGGCTGTGTTGCCATATGTCGTAATTACTGCCGTATTGCATTCTGTGCACTAGCATGTTTAAGATCATATAAGTATTGTTTTTTCCTATAATCTTGATATTCGTTTTGACCAAAATATTTTCGCACTTAACTTGTAAAAGTATAAAGCTTAAAACAATTAAGCTGTCGTTCCAGCAGTGGAATGGTTAGATATGTACCTCACTTTAATGCATAGCATTGCATCCCGCATTATATCAAGGTCAGTTCGTAGTCAGTACATGTAAAAGAATTGTTATATAAATGCTATCACGTGAACTAGGTGAACTTTATTTCATATTGCTAATTTATATGATGTATTTCTGTTTCATAAATTTGCCCCCCCCCTACCCCCCGCCTTCCCGAGTTTACCCCAGGGGATCCAGATTGTTAAACGTACACCTATTGTGTATGGTTTGACTTTTCAACAACGAATATTGACAAAAATACATAGTTTGAAAAAATAACCCTCGTATAGGTATTATATATACACAAGGTATGAAACGCACTATGCCTATTGCTGAAAGATTGTGGAACACTGGACGTGACCTTTTTCATCGAAAACACACATGTTCCCATGCAGTTGCCGACAAAATGCAACTGGATTCGTTAAACGACAGTAAAAGCAACGAGATCACACTACTAACCGATCTCCTGCTCGGCTAATAACTTTAATATTCAATTAAATTCGACTTTTGGGGGGGGGTAGGTCCCGGGGGGGGGGGGGGGGCAAATTTATGATACTGCTGCATGTGACTACTGATATATCATCTTACATGATCGATAATATCGAATAATGCAAAATAAGCAAAGAAATCTGGCAAAACAACCCGTGGTATATTTGCATGATGTGATGCAGCTGAGAACTGAGCAGAAAAAGGCATTGGCTAACTTGTATCTCTTTGATATAGCTCTTTATCTTGCATCATCACCAACCTGAATCAGCTCTATACAGCATATCTTATAAAGATAGTTCTTGTTTCTGTTGATTGAAGACTGAGCCTAGATAATAACGTAATGAATAAAACATTTTTACAAAAGCTGTATTATTATTTCCATACACGATTGTTTCTGGTCCTTTTTCAAGTTGGATTGTGGAAAACAAATGTGTCAAAATGCAAGGCTATTTGTTTGCAGGAGTTATAATATTATGATAAATAAGCTCTCTGTTTTACAAAAACATGCATGTAGGAACATTCAAGCTACTTAGTGCTTTGACCATTATCATTGTTATTTTGACCCCTCATTATTTTGAGACCTTGGTTCATTTTGACTCCCGTTTTTCAAAATCTACTGAAATCACTGTTATTGTATGTTTATTGTATGTTTATGACATCTGACTCGATTGAGTAAATGTCTACTTTCATTTTGCGATTTCATCCGTTCAATCAACAACTTTCGAAAACGGAGTCTGAACGAGTTCAATTTTGAATGTTATTCAAATGTTATATACACAACTTGAAATTGTCATAACTTGTTTGATGCAAACACCAGTGACCTAAACATCAACTAACATAAGTGTTTCGATAACAAAAACGACATGTTCGTTTGTTTACATTATTACCAATAAACACCAGAGGGATGGGAAAACTCACTGAAAATGGCGAATTGCTCGTTGGCGTATGAATACACAAAATATAGATTGTGATCATAGAACTCTCAAATATTGATATATTACATTTGATCACACACAATACAAACATCTTATGCACTTATTGTTGAAAATAAGATAATTGCGCCATTGTGATAGACAAAAACTACACAGATTAAGGTGTTATTTTTCGGAAGTGCAAAACACGAAATAGCGGAAGTGTTGTTAGGTCACTGTGTTTTGGAAATGATAATGTGATGACAAAGAGAGAGAATATTGATTGTTAGAAGCAGCATAAGAGCTTATGACAATTCCTGAGAATTGAATTTCTGGTAAGTTATTACAATAGCTTTCATGAACCGATGTATTCGACTGACAATGGTGTTATACAGGTTAAAACACTTCAATTCTAAACAGCAGTTTACACTTTTAAATAAAAGATTTTGTTTGTTTGTTTTATTTGTGCATACATGTCAAGCAATTTACAATTCAATGCAATCAAGGCAATAAATAACGTATAGATTGCATTATTATCATATTCAGAAACATGCATTACATGAATGGTGCCATTTATCACAGATCCAAATAAGATTACGACATGATGTATACACAGGATAACCCGTAAAGCTTAGACATGTAAACATGAAAAAGCTTATTTCCAACAGGGTCCCTGGATTTAGTCGAACAGATCTTATAAGTGACTATAAATATATTGTTTTTTCTGTTCTTAATATAGAATCGACATGATCCTACACATGATTTCTTCTACAAATTAAGTGGATCTTTCAAAAGTTGACATGATAATACACTGACACGAATAAATAACATAACTAGAAATGGCGCGGCAGAGGCCGACGCGTATCCCCACGCCGAATGTTTGACCTAGGTGTGCCCCAGGGTTGGTAATGGGGCCATGCATAGCTGAGATTGACCGTATTGTAATAAGAGAAGTTCATCATCAATTAGAAGTGAATTGGTGTAGAAATGAAGAAGTTATAGTAAAAGGCAATTTTGGGTGGGTGTGACATATGTGGGTAGGGCGCCCCAGGGTTGGTAATTGTGCCATGCATAGTTGAGATTGACCGTATTGTCATAAGAGAAGTTCAATATCAATTTGAAGTGAATCGGTGTAGAAATGAAGAAATTATAGTAAAAGGCAATTTTGGGCGGGTGTGGTCTATGTGGGCGGGGCCCCAGGGTTGGTTATGGGGCCATGCATAGTTGAGATTGACCCTAATGTCATAAGAGAAGTTCAGTATCAATTTGAAGTGAATCCGTGTAGAAATGAAAAAATCATAGTAAATGGAATTTTTTGCTGGGTGTGGCCTATGTGGGCGGGCGCCCCAGGGTTGGGATTGGGGCCATGCATAGTTGAGATTGACCCTAATGTCATAACAAAAGTTCAGTATCAATTTGAAGTGAATCCGTGTAGAAATGAAAAAATTATAGTAAATGGAAATTTTTGGTGGGTGTGGCCTATGTGGGCGGGGCGCCCCAGGGTTGGGAATGGGGCCATGCATGGTTGAGATTGACCGTATTGTCATAAGAGAGGTCCAGTATCAATTTGAAGTGAATCGGTGTAGAAATAAAGAAGTAAATGTAAAATAACCTAAAAAAATGAGTGATAATTTCTGACGCGGCCCCACCCCAACTGCTATAACTTTTGACCCAGGGGTCAGATCAAAATTCCAAATAGTGCAGGGTCGCACATATGCTCATAGCTACCATGTGTGTAAGTTTCAAGGTTCTAGTGCTTTTAGTGTAGGAGGAGATAGTGGCCAGGACGGACGGACGGACGGCGGAGATAACCACAATATCCCCACCTTTTTTTCAAAAAGCGTGGGGATAAAAATAATGAATTACATAAATTAAAACAAATCTAAAAGTAAAAATACATGGAATTCTCGTCTACCTTCATATCATTTAATAGATGTGTCTTAACAAGTTTCTTAAAAGTAAATTTTGATTCGATGGACTTTATATTATCGGGTAATGCATTCCAATCAGTAATACCATTGTAGTAAAATGAAGAACTAGTAAAGCCATCAACTTGAGGTACATAAAAATTAAATCGGGATCTATTCCCATACTGATGGACATCTGTACATTTGACAAAATTGTCTTTCATATAGCATGGACATTTATTGTAGAAAATCTTATGGATGTGGTTAAGCCGAAGTTGCTTGCATCTTTGCTCAACGTTCAATAAACCAAGTTCTTCAAAATGCGATACAACAAGTGATGTCCTACAATGGGAATTGTTAATAAAACGAACCATTTTATTTTGGACTATTTGTAACTTGTGCTTAAGCTGTTTCGTGAGTCCACAATACCACGAAGAGGATACATAATCTAAATGACATTGTATTACATAAGAATTACATAAGCCTTTTCTAAGACTTTTATTTAAAAAATCACGTTGTCTATATAAAAATTTAAGTCTAGAGTTAACCTTCTTGACGATATTATTTACAATAGAAGTACCGGACAAATCAGCATCTAGAATAGAACCAAGATATTTTACATACGTCTGAGATTTTATAACATGATCATTACATTGTATATGAAAATTGTCCACCATGGTGAGTTTACGTTTCGAACCAAAAAGAATACATTCTGTTTTGCCTAGATGGAGGGATAGCTTATTGTCAATTAACCACTTACTACAGGACTCGAGCTCTTTGCCTAAAACTTGACTGATGGTACTTGGATCTTTATGTGAATATAAAAATTAATAACTCAAATTGTTTGAACATTTTGTTTAATTTTTTGTTAGAATTGTTAAATTAGGTTTTTAGACAAATGCCATTTAGCCAGAATAACGAATAGGCAATCTATTGTAAGGTTTGCCCAAACATCCTGCGTGTAAATACCATCCTCAATACTTCATGTTGCATTTGGTTCATGATTAATTTAATGTTACAACAATCTTAATTTGTTAATGTGACAAATTGTAGTTTAAAGCAGAGGATTTTGATTTGGTTAAGGTGTGTGTTCCCTTTTCATTTAAATCATCAATGATCAAGTCACAATTATGGCTTCATATTGATTAGCCACAATTGTTAAAATTGATTGACCACGACCAGGGGATAATTACATGGCAAAAAAGATGGCAACGTCCACGCCAAGACAGCATTTTTTCGACGTTTTATACCCTTGACTTATTTTTTTATGCCCTCCAGGGCCCTTGCTACACTTTGGGGGATTAGGGCCTGGGCCCTTAGAGGGGGGAATTTCGCGTTGTTTTGGGCAAAAAGGGGAATTTTAGATGATCTTTTCACCAACTATTCAACACTTAAAATTGATATATATTTTAATGTAATTTAAATAAATATACATTTAATCAAAGGTTAATAGCATGATATCAGCTGGCAACATAGGTATAAAAGTTTGCTTTTTTTGGAGGGGGAATTTTTAGCTGAAATAGGGGAAAAAAGTATACTTTTTTCATGAGGGAAGCCGCCGATATTCTGCGGTGAAAAGTGCAAATCGAGGGCCCTGCCCTCGAAGGAGGGCATATAGTGATTGTACCGTCTTTCTGTCTGTCTTTCCGTCACACTTTGCGTTTAGGTTTCGAAAAAAATCTCTTAACTTCCATGTCACTTAAGAGAGAAACTTGATATTTGGCATGCATGTGTATCTCATGGAGCTGCACATTTAAAGTGGTGAAAGGTTAAAGTCAAGGTTATCTTTCAAGGTCAAAGGTCAGAAAAACAAATCCAAGGGAAGTAATAAGCTTCAAAGGGAGATAATTTTATCCTACAGCTAAATGATTTTATAGAACACAATACAACCCTTAAAGAAAAGATATGGTTTTCTCCACAGATATTTTTATGTCCCCCAATATAGTAGTGGGGGACATATTGTTTTTGCCCTGTCTGTTGGTCTGTTGGTTGGTCCCCCACTATAGTAGTGAGGGACATACAGTCCAACCCCTACTTCCGGTCACCCCTCATCGCCGGTCGCCCCGTGTAGGCGGCCGGTCTGTGTCACGACCTTCGATAAACACTATATAATGCATCCCTCTTTAGCGGTAACCCCGTTTCTCCGGCCAGCGGCCAGCAATTTTGCATCCCAAATGTTTAATCTCCCCATATGAGTGGTCACGCGCGAGTAAGTCAGTCATGTACACTGGAAAAATACACCGACGCAACGGCGAAAAAATCGATACGTACTTCCAGTCTGCGGTTTAGGCTCTGCAGTACTGAAGCGTGATGTGTGATAAACATTTTGACAGCCAGTTTTCAAATTGCAATTAATTAGCTGCAGATTTTCGGGTTATCGGGTTAAAAGCAACATGCGACCGTTTGATCTTTTTGTTTCCGCACATGTGAATATAATCTATTAGTACTGGAAAAGAGATTCTTAATTTATAATTTATTTTTTGTAGCTGTTGAATCATACTATTTCAAGCACACATTTATGACAATTATCGGCTTAAATTAAAAGTTTAAAAGAAGAACGCAACTTTTAACCGAAATCAACTGCTCTACATGTTCTCTGTGCTACAAAGTTTTTATCCAAAAATCAATACACGCACGCATGGGTATGACGTGACATTGTACATTGGTGCATAATTTTCGCGCGCTTTTGTCGGGACAAAGGAAATACATGAGGACTTTTTTGATGCTAGAATTTGTAAATGTCTCGTTAACATAAATCAATCGGGAGTGTGTTTCGGATAACAAATTATGATTCTCATTTGGGAATTTAACAAAACATTTATATTTGTTTTATATTTACAATGATTTCAATATTAATTTTACTAAAACCATTTACGCGGCGAAATAAATGTTTTTATAATATTATGCATGAAAAGCACGATTACCAGTAGGATTACACCTGGTTGCTATTATCAGTCTTTTAAGTAACTGGCCACGATTTTATCGTGGGGGAGATCACTGTCAGGACCAATTTGTGCGGTAGGTATTACAAAGACATTAAACTGCAATAAACCAATTAAATTGTCGATTGATTGATAGTGACACGGGAGTTATTCACGCATTACTGATTCACAACTGTTCCCATCTTAAGCAGATTGGGGCCATACAACGCGCATTCTGTAAACAACAAATCATGAGAATGATTCTTTTTCATTGACTTGATTCTGATGAGGATGATATTGATGATGATAATAAGAAAGATGAATAGAATATTTTTTTTGAATGGAAATGTTGTTTTATAGCTGACTTTAGAAAGGAGGAAATAAAATCATTTTAAGTCTATACATTGTTTAGTACATGTACACATATTTACCATTTTGTTTATACAAAAATTGAACAGTTGGCCATGCACTCATCAACTCTAGACTCCCTATGACCCAACCCCCTCTTAAAAGGCCACCCCGCTTAAGCAGCCAATTTGGCTGTTTCCCTTGACTGGCTGCTTAAGAGGGGTTGGATTGTATTGTTTTTGCCCTGTCTGTTGGTCTGTTGGTTGGTCTGTTGGTTGGTTGGTTTGCGCCAACTTTAACATTTTGCAATAACTTTTGCTATATTGAATATAGCAACTTGATATTTGGCATGCATGTGTATCTCATGGAGCTGCACATTTTGAGTGGTGAAAGGTCAAGGTCAAGGTCATCCTTCAAGGTCAGAGGTCAAATATATGTGGCCAAAATCGTCCATTTTATGAATACTTTTGCAATATTGAAGATAGCAACTTGATATTTGGCATGCATGTGTATCTCATGGAGCTGCACATTTTGAGTGGTGAAAGGTCAAGGTCATCCTTCAAGGTCAGAGGTCAAATATATGTGGCCCGAATCGCTTATTTTATGAATACTTTTGCAATCTTGAAGATAGCAACTTGATATTGGGCATGCATGTGTATCTCATGGAGCTGCACATTTTGAGTGGTGAAAGGTCAAGATCATCCTCCAAGGTCAGAGGTCAAATATATGGGGCCCAAATCGCTTATTTTATGAATACTTTTGCAATATTGAAGATAGCCACTTGATATTTGGCAAGCATGTGTATCTCATGTCAAGCTACACATTTTGAGTGGTGAAAGGTCAAGGTCGAGGTCATCCTTCAAGGTCAAATATATGGGTCAAAATTGCTCATGTAATGTCACTTCTGCAATATTGAAGCTAGCAATTTTATATTTGAAATGCATGTGTATCTCATGGAGCTGCACATTTTGAGTGGTGAAGGGTCAAGGTCAAGGTCATCCTGCAAGGTCAAACATCATATAGGGGGACATTGTGTTTCACAAACGCATCTTGTTAGATAAGGTTTATCCCACAGATATTTTTAGACCATGTACATAGGGACTATACTTATTTGGCCTTCCACCCCTGATTGCATCATTCAGGTCATTGGGTACGCAGTCGTTTAACGAGTTAGTGTGTGTTTATGATATATTATTATAATATTATGAATGTGAATAAAAGTGTTGGGATATAAAATTAACAATATCGGCAGGGATAAATGCTGAATCATGCTTCACGTAGGCGTCTAAACATTGGTAAATTTCAAAATGGCAGCCATGTTTGTTTTTTGGTACAGTGGTTAAACAAGACTAGTAGTTTGAACACAACCGTCTGTGTTCTACTTGAGTGTGTAACATTTGGAACGCTTATTAAATCTTAATCGAGGCATATAGCCATATTTTGTCTCATTACTCTTCTTTTGCGTGGAATTCTTACAGACTATTTCGAATTTTGTAAACAGGAATTATCACAATTAATGTTACTACGCAATGTTAGATTCAGTAAATTTTATGTATTTGCTTTTATTTTATCAATTAAAGACTACTATTTTGATTGCATCAGGAATAAATTAAACTAGAAATGGCGCGGCAGAGGCCGACGCGTATCCCCACGCCACATGTTTGACTCAGGGGCGCCCCAGGGTTGGTAATGGGGCCATGCATAGTTGAGATTGACCGTATTGTCATAAGAGATGTTCAGTATAAATTTGAAGTGATTTGGTGTAGAAATGAAGAAGTTAATGTAAAATAACTTAAAAAATGAGTGAAAATCTATACCCTAATTTCTCCTTCTCATCCTGCTCTCCTAACAAATCTAATAATGAAATAACTTCATTGTATTCAATTATGTACATGTCATCCTAATTGGAATGACTTATGAGATGGCTCAACATGCTCTTTTATAGCCAATCTTCTTGCTTCTGTTTTGGAAAAGTTATGTTTTGAGGTTAAATGGTTGACTAAATAGTAGTGTCTCAGAAATTTTCTATCGCAATCTTGTACACAACAATGAATATGTTGAATTTCATGTCTGTCTTTGACGTGCCTGTTCAAAGTCCATCTTGCTTAAAATTGTTTCTCACATTTTTCCCACTTGAACATTTTGACAGATTTTCAGTAATGAGTCTAAAATTGTAATTGAACAAAGTGAAAGTTTCAGCCCTGTTATAGATTCTTGAGGCTCTATTCCATGAGTTTCTCATGCTTTTTATGCTTGACTGCATTCTATCTCTTCTCTCATATACAGGTGTCCCTTTGCGCCAATATTTTATAATCCCTTGTATAAACATTAGATGGATGAGCTAAACCATTTCACAGATGAGTTAACACAAACAATTGAATACTAAATACATCTCTGCGCCACTACTGTGTAACTCCATGCACCGCTTTGATTTATTTATTTTTTTATATCATTTGGCAGGTTATTTACTTACCTCCCTTTAAAGCTTATTACTTCCCTTGGATTTGTTTTTTTGACCTTTGACCTTGAAGGATGACCTTGACCTTAATTCCTTTAGCCACTCAAAATGTGCAGCTCCATGAGATACACATGCATGCCAAATATCAAGTTGCTATCTTCAGTATTGCAAAAGTTATGGCCAATGCACCATACCGGGGGCATAAAAATAAGGGAAAATCTCTGACCCGGCCCCACCCAAACCCCCATAACTTTTGACATAGGGGTCAGATCAAAATTCCCAATAGTGCTGAGTCGCACCTATGCTCATAGCTACCATGTGTGTAAGTTTCAAGGTTCTAGTGCTTATAGTGTAGGAGGAGATAGTGGCCAGGACGGACAGACGGACGGAGGGCGGAGATAACCACAATATCCCCACGCTTTTCAAAAAGCGTGGGGATAATAAAAAATATTTTGTAGGATAAATAGGCAAGCCTCGCCATGTAAGCCTTTCTTCACTCGTGGGATTAATTTATGTACACAATCACACTAACATAGTATTCTCTATATTTGGACCTGCCAAATGATAAAACAATTTTTTTTTTAATCAAAGTGGCGCAGAAGGGGGTATTGTGTTTCTGACAAACACACCTCTTGTTATTTAATTGTTAAAAAGCCCCTCACTTACAAGCAATATTGGCATAAAAGTGAATAATGTTTATATCATATCAATATTTGCTCTAAATCTCAAATTTACTTGCTGTGAAATTTCTTAGCAGGTCACAGAATTACAGCTTAGGTTTAGACATATGACATGTATTTTCATTCAAAACATCGTTTTTCTAGTTAATAAAACTAGTATCTCTGAACAAATTAAGTTAATGTATTGAAAGTTGGAAACTTCAAATTTAAATTTGCATTCTAATAATGTGATTGTGATCAGATAGAAAAAGGGCATTCAGGTTTCCTACATGTATGTTTTATATTGCCAATGATTTCAAAATCGTAAAAATAGGAAAAGTTTTTTTTTAATATGTGCGTTTTTAAAAGCGAATGTTTTGCCTGAGTACTATGTACATTATTGACAATTTAAGCAGCTCTTTTTAGCTGTCAGTCACTTACTGAAGCATAGTAATGATAGTGCAGTGCAAACATGCCCTGAGGGCATTATTATACAGTGTTCTTTATTAACAGACTATCAGATCTCTAATAAGCTTATTAATGCAGACAAGAGTGTTGTGAAACTGAATCTGCATACTGAAGCGGCTTCAACGGCAGACACAGAATGGACTCGTTGCGCCTTGACTCCCCGGATCGCGAAATATGTTTGTTCTGTGTTGGCTGTGTACTGTATTATGGGGGTGATTGAACTCCTGCTCTTCAAAATCTATTGAATCGATGGATGCTGACGTTTGGTTACATCAGCAAAAGCATGTTAATTGAAAGAAAACCTGCAAGTTAACTGTTAATTTTGTGTTGTTTTACATTTGTGTCAGGACACAAAAAAAGAACAATTTTGACAACATTTAATATTATTCAAAACGTTGATGAATTTAAGAGTTATTAAATGTATGTTTTCACAGTTAAGGACTGTAATGCAAGGTATGGATGCAGTTTATTCTTATAAATTAGGCAAATGCAGTTATGTGCAGTCTGATTTGAGTCAAAAAAATAAAATGGCAAACAATTTTTGAAAGTTGCAGGCTTGATAAGTGGTGACAACTTTTTTTGAACCAGCAGAATCTCTTGAGCATGGTGGGTGGATTGAGACGTTTGGGCAGCATGTTTATGCGCCCTTCCATTAAGGCCCACAGTGTTGTTTTTGTCAATTTTTTGGCCGAAATTCTTCCCCATATCCAATCTCAAATTATTTTTTTTTAGATCTCAATATTTTGTTCAACTCCCATCCATATAAGTTCAACCTTAGTAAATATAATTCTGAAAGCACTTGTTTTCTCACTTTTGAAGCATTTTTTTAGCAAAACAACAACACTAATTACCTAATATTAGTCAAAACGCCGCAAATTTTCTAAATCCAGAGGGACCCGGCCCCATTCCCAAAGTGGAGAAAAAACACTGCTAAATTAACCAATTAAAGGTTTTCTCCCAAAATTTATTTTTAAATAAGTGAAAACTTAATTTTGTCTATCCAGCTGTATTTATTGAACCTTAGCAAATATAATGTTACAAACACTTGTATTATACATTTTTGTTTGTTACAAACACTTGTATTATAAATTTTTGTTAACATAAAAATCACACTATTTCCCAATTTTAGTCAAAACAACACAATGTTTCCCTATCCTCAATCCTTAAATGGTGAAAAAACTGGACCTTGCTGGAGCACTGCTCTATTTTTTTCTGAAAAGAGTTTTCGAAATACATTTCTTTGTAAAACAAAAACAGCTCTAAACATTATAGAAAAAGATCTAGAATGTTATAGCATAGTGCTGAACCATTCCCTGTTTTGGTAACTCCTCCTTCCTGTATAGGTTGGTCATTACAGAAACATAAATTTGTGTTGAAATTTAAAGAATAAGGCAAATATTAAATGGAAAATCAAAAGAAATTGCTTGAAAAATTTGTTTACAAAGTGTAAGACAAATAAATTCTTAAATTTATTAAATTATTGGATAAAGTCACTTCCTAAGTTTCATATTCCACCCTCGTCCATTTGGGCACCACCCTGTACCTTTTGTGATCCTAGATCTTTCCCTTAACCCTTTGCATGCTGGGAAATTTGTCGTCTGCTAAAATGTCTTCTGCAGAATTTCTAAAATTAGCATTTTCAAAAATTATTTTTCAAAGAATACTATCAGAATAGCAAACAGTTTGGATCCTGATGAGACGTCACGTTCTGTGGCGTCTCGACTTGATTCAAACTGTTTGCAAAGGCCTTCAAAATTCGGTTCCAGCACTAAAAGAGTTAACGCTTTCCCCCCAAAAAAGCATAGCGAAATTGGCTTTTGCAACCAGCATAAAACCAGAACAGCCTGCGAGTAACTCGCACTCTGTTCAGGTTTTATGCTGTTTGCTGCTTATCTGTAACTTAGGGTTGGAAATGAGGCCTTTAAAACTTGAATTTAGTAAGAAAGGTATATAACCGGCCTTTACCACTTAGATACGTATTTTGACGTTCTTGTAGTCCCTTAGAAAGTTAAATTTAATTAAAGACCTTTCTTACTAGATTGAAGTTTTAAAGTTCTTATTTCATGCCCTTAGATACTGATGAGCAGCAAGCAGCATAAAACCTGAACAGACTGCAAGTTCCTCTCAGGCTGTTCTAGTTTTATGCTGTTTGCACATAACCATTTTCACTTTGCTTCTGAGTGGAAAAGGGTTTTAAAGGGGCCGTCCAACAGATTTTGGCATGTATTGAAGCTTGTCATTAAATGCTTTAAATGCTTTATATTGATCAATTTAAACATTTGAACTATAAATCTCCATTAAAAAAACAAGAATACAATTTAAAAAAAATGAAAAAAAGTAACCCTCAACAGGATTCGAACCACTGACCCCTGAATTCCTGGAGTAAAAAACCTCCCGCCTAGACCACTCGACCATCCACGCTCTCATTCTAAGCAGATGTATTGTTTAGCTATACAAGCAATCCTGGTAGTTTCCCAAAATATCGAATCGCGTCGAAACGACGCTTTATCTGTTGGATGGCCCCTTTAATTAAATGTATCTTTCTAAGGGACTACAAATGTGTCAAAATATGTATCTGGGTTAATTAACATAATAAATGCTAATAAGATCTAAACCTGGATACCGTAAAACGTTGTGTATAACGCGCATTTATGTATAACGTGCATCTACTTTTTTAAGCTAAAAAATCGGGGGAAAAAGTTTTTGAAGCAAAAAATTATGCATGAAATGCACACTTTCCACGAGGATACCATCAAGGTTTTCATCATATGTCTCCAAAGTAACTGTCCACGATTTTATCGTGGAGGAGTACACATAACGGATGGATTAGTTATAAATAAGAAACTGACATTATCGATTGGTATTGTCACGTGGTTATTCATGCATGACTTATTCACAACCGCCCGTTTTATTTACATTGCCGATATCATGCGTTCTTTTCGAGTGTCTATAACTGACAGGAGACTTTAACGACTCAAACTTCTCAACACCATTACGACATTACCGGCGATAAACAAACAATGAAGGTGTGAAGCCGTTTGCCGGTTCGCATGTTTTGATTATAGCCCAGCTACACAAAATTTGATAGGTGACGCAAATTGCTCGATAATCACATCCTCAATCTTGACAAGACATATGAAAACGTGTAAACAAACACAACATCAATTTTTTTAACATGTTTGAAAAGCAAGAAAAATAATCATAAATATATCGGGAAAGACCTTGCCGACATACTATTGTAAATGGACAAGTGCCCCCAAATAAATTTTGTAACCCTAGTACAATAGGGAATAATACTGTGGGAAAACAATAACATTTAAATAAAAATGGCTTCCTTGTTTTTCATTCTCTTCTTCAAATTTATTTATTTCAATGCTCTGTACGTACCTGAAAAAGATAGAAAATATTTATGTTAACTTTATAATGTTTGTCCATCTTATTCAGATCCTAAATATAACACTATTATTAACATAGTTACAGTTAAAACACCAGGGAACAGAATGATGCGAATTACCGCAACTGGGTAACTGACAGGCAAAACAATGTCTTGGCATGGCTGTAGTTGTGCATAACGCGCATCAAGTTTTTAAAATGAAATTTTGGGGTAAAAAAGTGCACCTTATACACAACTTTTTACTGTAAATCATACGAGCTTACCTTCATGTCTGCTTTAGCATTGGTACACTATATTTAATAGATTTCATATGTAAATTCAATTAATTCTGACTCCACTTTCCTCTGTTATTTCCAGGTAGCTTTTCCTAATGGCCTTGAGTAATTCCGTGTTACCACGGGGACCTAACATAATGGCAGATATGAACCATTCATGAAGATGTGGATACCTGCAGACTACAGACTGTGTGGAATTATAACTATTGTCAGGTAGGAAAATTCAATTCATAAATTTAATTAACTTTTGTATACTGGAGGCATATTGAACTTGCTGGCCTATGACTGCATGGCATGGGGCTTTGTATTGTATGTTATATAATCTCAGTATTTGGAAGTTTTGAAATTAAAATATGTCATAAATGGTTGCATAACAACTTACATAATATGATATGTTATATGATTTATATATATTATTTAACTTAAGTAATGTTTTTAACTTATGTTGTTTTTTTCTATCCAATTTAATTATTATTTGGGTAGGTTATAACATCCAAGTGTTGTAAATTGCTCAAATTTGCACACCAATAATACATGACCTTTTTAGCTCATCTATTTTTTGAAAAAAAATTATGAGCTATTGTCATCACCTTGGCGTCGGCGTCGGCGTCCGGTTAAGTTTTGCGTTTAGGTCCACTTTTCTCAGAAAGTATCAATGCTATTGCATTCAAACTTGGTACACTTACTTACTATCATGAGGGGACTGGGCAGGCAAAGTTAGATAACTCTGGCGTGCATTTTGACTGAATTATATGCCCTTTTTATACTTAGAAAATTGAAAATTTTGGTTAAGTTTTGCGTTTAGGTCCACTTTTTTCAGAAAGTATCAATGCTATTGCATTCAAACATGGTACACTTACTTACTATCATGAGGGGACTGGGCAGGCAAAGTTAGATAACTCTGGCGTGCATTTTGACAGAATTATGTGCCCTTTTTATACTTAGAAAATTGAAAATTTTGGTTAAGTTTTGTGTTAAGGTCCATTTTATTCCTTAAGTATCAAAGCTATTGATTTCATACTTGCAACACTTACTAACTACCGTAAGGGGACTGTGCAGGCAAAGTTATGTTACTCTGACTGGCATTTGGACGGAATTATGGGCCCTTTATAATTAGAAAATTGAAAGTTTGGTTAAGTTTTGTGTTTTGGTCCACTTTACCCCTAAAGTATCATAGATATTGCTTTCATACTTGGAACACTCGCAAACTATCATAAGGGTACAGTAAAAGGACAAGTTGCATAACTCTGGATATCATTTTTACGGAATTATGGCCCTTTTTGACTTAGTAACTTTGAATATATGGTTAAATTTTGTGTTTCGATCCACTTTATTTCTTAAGTATCAAGGCTATTGCTTTCAAACTTCAAATACTTTCATGCTATCATGAGGTTACTGTACCTGGCAAGTTGAATTTTACCTTGACCTTTGAATGACCTTGACTCTCAAGGTCAAATTATTCAATTTCTCTAAAATTGCCATAACTTCTTTATTTATGATTAGATTTGATTGATACTTTGACAAAACTACTCTTACCTGACATACCACAATAGACTCCACCCAAACCATCGCCCGTGCCCCCCCACCCCCCCCCCCCTATTTTTTTTTTTTTTTTTTTTTTTTTTTTTTAAGATCATCTCACAAATGACCACCACACCCTCACACTATAACCCCCCCCCCCCCCACCCCACCCCCTCCCCAATTTTTTTTTAAAACGGTTAAAAAACAAAACTATTTATTTTGATAATTTTATGTTTGAAATACCGTCCAACCATCGCACCCAAGAATCCCCCCCCCCACCCCCCCTCCCCCCACCCGAATCCCCCCCCCCTATTTTTTTTTTTTTTTTTTTTTTAAGATCATCTCACAAATTACCACCACACCTTCACACTATACCCCCCACCTCACCCCCCCCCCCCCCCCCCAATTTTTTTTTATGAAACGGTTAAAAAACACAAATATTTATTTTTATTATTTTATGTTTGATATACCGTCCAACCATCGCACCCAAGAATCCCCCCCCCACCCCCCCCCACCCCCCCCCCCACCCCCCCACCCCCCGATTTTTTTTTCCTTTTTTTCGCATTTTTAGAAGAAAATGTAATAAATGTCCACACCCCCACACAATGCACCGCTCTTCACTCCACCCCTCCCTCCTTTGTGATTGAAAATGAGAGTCCCTTCACCTTTAAAAAGAAAATAGATGAGCGGTCTGCACCCGCAAGGCGGTGCTCTTGTTTAAATCCACAAATAACTAAAACCATAACAAAAACAACATTACAGGCTACTAAAATTTAGCCAATAAAAAGAACATTTTTGTACAACACTACATTATAGATGTTTTAGCTCATCTGAGCACAATGTGCTAATGGTTATCTTTTGACAAAACCTTTTGTCAGTTGTTTGTCATCCATAGTTTGTTGTCATTATTAACCCTGTGAACACTCAAGAGGCCAAATGTATTGCCCAATCTTTATTATTCGCAGTCATAACATTTGTCCAATTGCTGTCCAAAGGAAGGGTTCAAAACTGGGTCATGTGAGGTAAAAAACTAGGCAACAAGGTCACCTTAAAGAAAAGAACTTGTTAACACTCTAGATGCCACATCTATCGCCCAATCTTCATTTAACTTGGTTAGAAAATAATGCCTTGTTGGAGTTTGAAACTATTTCATGTGGGGTCAACAAATAAGGTCACTAGGTCAAGTTAAAGAAAAGGTTTTAAGCACACATTTGCCACATTTATTTCCCAATCTTCTTGAAACTTGGACAGTTTATATGTCCAGATGATGTCACTGCCAAATTCAAAACTTGGCCACGATTATTCAAAACCTACATGTGTTGTTGACTAGGTCAAGTTGAAGATAAATCTTGAGGACACTCAAGAAACCACATCTGTTTGCCCAATCTTCATGAAATTTGCTCTGAAAATTGTCTTTTTCTCTAGTGATTGAGGTATTGTTCCTGTCCAATTTAAAATCATGGCCACAATGAGGTGGGAAGTTTTAATTATATGGCTATAGTTTATCCATGTGAAGACAATAGACATTACTTTATTTACCCACTCTTTGTGAAACTTGCTCGGTACATACCAAAAAAAAGAAACCATATACATGTATAATTGACAATTATTGTGGTGTGCTCACAAACATGGCTACCGGGTGTTAGGGAAGTTTTCCATTTACATGTTATTTGTAAGACAAATGTGAAACATGGTGAACACTTCCTGCTTGGAATATTTGAGTTCCTTGGGTCTAAGGTGAGTGTCTTAAGGCCTTTGGCTCTCTTGTCGTACATTGTAATGTCACTAGTACCCCCTACTGAAAATTTCTAAATGACATTTGCAGAAAGTTAAGGCGTATTAAATACTCAAATATCCTTCTGGTATGGCTCTTTCTACCCTGGACCCTGATTTTGAAAATAATTTTTTAGCTCACCTGAGCACAATGTGCTCATGGTGAGCTTTTGTGATCGCCTTTTGTCCGTCGTGCGTTGTGCTTCATGCGGCGTCAACATTTGCCTTGTTAACACTTTAGAGGCCACATTTATTTTCCGATCTTCATGAAACTTGGTCAGAAGATTGGTCTCAATAATATCTTGGATGAGTTCGAAAAATGGTTACGTTTGCTTGAAAAACATGGCTGCCAAGGGGCGGGGCATTTTTCCTTACATGGCTATATATGGCTATAGTAAAATCTTGTTAACACTCGATCTAGAGGCCACATTTATTGTCCGATCTTCATGAAATCTGGTCTGAAGATTCATCCCAATAATATCTTGGACAAGTTTAAAAACATTGCCGCTTGGTTGAAAAACATGGCCAAGGGGGCAGGGCATTTTTCCTAGTAGGCTGAAGTAAAACCTTGTTAACACTCTAGAGGCCACATTTATTTTCTGATCTTCATGAAACTTGGTCAGAAGATTTGTCCCAATGATATCTTGGATGAGTTTGAAAATGGTTTCGGTTGCTTTAAAAACATAGCCACCAGGGAGCGGACCAATGATATCTTGGATGAGTTTGAAAATGGTTGCGTTTACTTGAAAAACATGGCTGCCAAGGGGCAGGGCATTTTTCCTTATATGGCTATAGTAAAATCTTGTTAACACTATAGGGGCCACATTAATTGTCCGATCTTCATTAAACTTGGTCAGAAGATTCATCCCAACAATATCTTTTTACGAGCTCAAAAATGATGCCGGTTGGTTGAAAAATATGGCCGCCAGGGGGCGGGGCATTTTTCCTTATATGGCTATAGTTAAACCTTGTTAACACTCTAGAGGCCACATTTATTTTCCGATCTTCATGAAACTTGGTCCAAAGATTTGTCCCAATGATATCTTGGATGAGTTCCAAAATTGTTTTGGTTGCTTTAAAAACATGGCCACCAGGGGGGTGGAGCAGTTTTCCTTATATGGCTGTATATGGCTTAAGTAAAACCTTGTTAACACTCTAGAGGCCTAATTTAGTGTCCAATCTTCATGAAATTTGGTCAGAAGATTGGTCTCAATGATATCTTGGGTGTTAGAGTTCGAAAATGGTTGCGTTTGCTTGAAAAACATTGCTATCAAGGGGCAGGGCATTTTTCGGCGTAAGCTGAATAAGCCAGCTTTTCACCCTGACTTGACCTTTGTAAGTGTCCAATAATACTCAAATAAAATTTCCCGCGGCTAGGTACGAATGAATACACTTCATTTATTCCATTGGCAGATTTGGGTATAACACCAGAACATTGGAAACATATCCGCGTCTTTGTAACACTGTTTTACTGCATGAAACAATTTTATCTCTAATGAAAAGGCCCAATAGATAGAACAGTTTTACAATCAATTTTCGACATAAATACAGTTTGTGCGTTCACCTTTTATTTTCAGAGAATTACCAGCGCAAAAGCGTTTAACTAAAGGCTATGTTGTCATATTTAGTACTTACTTGCATTGCATTTCAACACGCGAGGTTTCGGGTCAATACGCGGTCATTTTGTGAAAGTCAGAGTTTATATACAGTTCATCACCGGAGTTCGCAAAAGGGGTTGCGATCATTGTGTCTTACTGACAATAACGTAGTGACTGTAATGCATTGCATTCCAATCCGCAAGGTATCAAGGTCAGTTTGCGGTCAGTTGCAGAAATCTTTATAAAAAGCCGTCTCGTAAACTTTGTGCACTTGAAGTCTGTTTTGATCAGAAAGATACTAAATAAAGATATTCGGCGATATTATTGTGGTATGTCAATCATCGATTTTTAATATGGTTTCAAAATTTGCATGATAAGGACCAATTTTGATAAAATTAATTAGAAATATTTATCCATTTAGACCAGTTTATTAAGCATGACCACAATAATTCGCTATACTATAATTATGCAATTAAATAAGATTCAAGTATTGCCGGCTGACCTATATGCACTCGTTTATTTTCATGTTTCTTGTGTTTTTCTATTCTGTAAATATAGATATCTGAGTAATAATATCACATAAAGCAAAATAAGCCACGAAATCTGGCGCAACACCCCGTAATTGATTTGCTTATGATGTAGCTAACAACTGCGCAGAAAAAAGGCATCCGCTACTTTTTATCTCATAGAGATAACTTTTGATCGTTCATAAACATCGACCACAATCAACGCCGTATATCTTTTTTAAAGATATTTCTTGTTCCTTATATGGCCATAGTAAAACCTTGTTAACACTCTAGAAGGCACATTTATTTTCCGATCTTCATGAAACTTGGTCAAAAGATTTGTCCAAATAATATCTTGGATGAGTTCCAAAATGGTTTTGGTTGCTTTAAAAACATGGCCACCAGGGGGGCGGTGCAGTTTTCCTGCCTATATATGGCTTTAGTAAAACATTGTTAACACTCAAGAGGCCACATTTATTGTCCAATCGTCATGAAATTTGGTCAGAAGATTGGTCTAAATGATATCTTGGATGAGTTCGAAAATGATTACGTTTGCTTGAAAAACATGGCTACCTAGGGGCGGGGCATTTTTCCTTATATGGCTACATGTATATATGGCTATAGTAAAATCTTGTGAACACTCTAGAGCTACATGAATCTTCATGAAACTTTGTCAGAATATTTGTTTTAATGATATCTTGGATTTGTATGAAAATGGTTCTGGTCTGTTGAAGAACGTGGCTGCCAGGGTGTTGAATGATCACTAATCATGAAAGTTGGTAAGAACATTCTGTTCTTATGACATCTTGGGCTGCACAGAACAGGTCAGTTCCTTTGAATCTCAGGTGAGCGACTTTGGGCCTTTAAGGCCCTCTTGTTCGAGTTTATTTTAGCTCTGAAGCCTGGAATACGTAAATAAAAGGCACATGATAAGTACAATAAATCAAATCCATAGTTGAATGTGAGTCTTGGCCCCTGCGCTTTAAAAAAAGGAAAAGGTTAGGTATTGCAATAAATACAAAATTTCATTTCTGAACTGGAATACATGTACATGTATGTGATATCAGATCAGAAATTATTTCTAAAACTGTCCCAAACCATCATCTATATCTGATAGCATACAAAGGCTGAGTCATGGTCTGAATTTTGTCCTGGTAGCATAATCCAATCATCTGAATATTTCCTGATTAATTATGTAACAAACAGGGAAACGGTGGTATTTATTTAATCAATGGGCCTTGAAAACAATGTCTGATCAATAGCTGGTATCGACAAAATGGCATGCAATTAATAATATATCAAGACTTGGCTGTGTTATATGTTTATCATTTATATGTGATTTATATAAAAAATTGACCAGTTGTGTCAACATATTGAGGATTATCTTATCAAGATGAAATTATTGTATGTTTATGCAATGTATGTTTTGACATAGCATTTAACATCTTAACAAGGTTAAAGCAGGTTTACTGGTTCATTTTTGAAAAATTGTGTATTGCAAATAAAGGAAAGGGTAACTTCTTTTTCTTATTTAGCAGTACGTGATCATTTGTAAATTTTCATTGTATCAACACAAAACCGTTTTTTTAATTTAAAATACTGAAGTTATAACTCAAGGCACTTTAGTTATTGTTTTCATTATCTTATTGGAAATAATAATTATACCCCCACAAATGAATTTTGGGGGGGTATATACATGTAGGAGTGAACTTGTCTGTCTGACTGTCGGTCGGTCGGTCCGTATTAAGTGTCCGGCCTCTAATTCAAGTTGTTTTCATCCGAACTTCACCAAACTTGGTCAGATGTTGTATCTAGATGATGTCTAGGTCAAGTTCGAAAATGGGTCATGCCGGGTTAAAAACTAGGTCACGGGGTCACTTGGTGCGTTTTAAACATTGAGCATCATCAGGTGTCCGCTGTTTTTTATGAAGACAACATGCAAAATACTCTGTGTCAATGCGGCATGTGGGGGTATTCGTCACATCTGTGACAAAGCTCTAGTTAGATTTCACAGCTATTACAAGGATTTTATAGTACATGTATTTTGTTGTTTAATTGTAATATTGTAAAAAAACAACAAAACAATTGTATTAGAAATGGGATAACAAATATTTTAAATACAGGCAACTGACAGTTTTAGTTTGTCTGCTGATCTCTCCCTCTGCATACATGTAGCTGTGCTCATTTGAGTCGCGTTATGAGAAAACTGGGCATAATGCATGTGCGTAAAGTGTCATCTCAGATTAGCCTGTGCAGTCTGCACAGGCTAATCAGGGACAACACTTTGTGATTTTATGGTATTTTTCGTTTACAGGAAGTCCCTTTTTACCGAAAAATCTTGTAAAAGCCGAAAGTTTTGTCCCTGATTAGCCTGTGCGGACTGCACAGGCTAATCTGGGATGACACTTTACGCACATGCATTATGCCCAGTTTTTGCAGAAAGCGGCTCATTTATGGATTGACGATAAGTTTTGCTCTCATGGATAGCAATCAAAATGCAAAGCAGACTGTTAAGTTGTGAAATGGCAATTTATACAGGAAATTGGTGCAAACATGAAAGCAATTAGTTGGTGTATACATTGCGTAATTTGTTAAACCACAACTCTAACAAAGAGCAAGTCTAATGCAAGGACCAAACTTGCTGAAAGGAGGGGCAAGATGGAAGGGGGGGGGGGGGGGCGGGCTTAAGGTATTAAATGTATGCTTTGTGTATGAAAATGAAAAATGTTTTTGAGCATTTTAATGATGAACACATGTTTAATGTAATAATTAGTGAAATTATCTTGTGGCTGCTACCTGCTTCATGTTATGCACTTCACTACTACCACTTTTTGTTGCTGCTTTTTCAGAGGTTACGTAGTGAAAACAGCAAATTTGAGTAAATTAATAATTAAGAAAGTTGCATTTAAAAATATGTTTAGTATTATTATACCCCCACAAACGAAGTTTAGGGGGGTATATAGGAGTGAACTTGTCGGTCGGTCGGTTGGTCGGTCTGTCGGTCTGTCTGTCGGTCCGTATTAAGTGTCCGCTCTCTAATTCAAGTAGTTTTCATCCGATCTTCACCAAACTTGGTCAGAACTTGTATCTACATGATGTCTAGGCCAAGTTCGAACATGGGCCTTGATGGGTCAAAAACTAGGTCACCGGGTCACTTAGTGCGTTTTAAACATTCATCATGTTGTCTGCTCTCTAATTCAAGTAGTTTTCATCCGATCTTCACCAAACTTGGTCAGTAGTTGTATCTAGATGATCTTAAGGCCAAGTTCAAACATGGGCCTTGCCGGGTTAAAAACAAGGTCACAGGGTCACTTAGTGCGTTTTAAACATTCAGCATGTTTTCCGCTCTCTAATTCAAGTAGTTTTCATCCGATCTTCACCAAACTTGGTCAGAAGTTGTATCTACATGATCTTAAGGCCAAGTTCGAATATGGGCCTTGCCGGGTCAAAAACTAGGTCACAGGGTAACTTAGTAAGTTTTTTAACATTCAGCATGGTGTCCTCTCTCTTATTCAAGTAGTTTTCATCCGATCTTCACCAAACTTGGTCAGAAGTTTTATCTAGATGATCTGAAGGCCAAGTTCGAACATGGACCATGCCAGATCAAAAACTAGGTCACAGGGTCACTTAGTACGTTTTACACATTGAGCATGGTGTCCGCTCTCTATTTCAAGTAAATTGAATCCGATCTTCACCACACTTGGTCAGAAGTTGTAACTAGATGATGTGTAGGTCAAGTTCGAACATGGGCCATGCCGGGTCAAAAACTAGGTCACGGGTTCACTTAGTGTGTTTTAAACCTCACCATGTTGTCTGCTCTCTAATTCAAGTAGTTTTTATCCAATCTTCACCAAAATTGGTCAGAAGTTGTATCTTGATAATGTCTAGGGCAAGTTTGAATATGGGTCATGCCGGGTCAAAAACAAGGTCACGGGGTCACTTAGTGCGTTTTAAATATCACAATGTTGTCCGCTCTCTAATTCAAGTAGTTTTCATCCAATCTTCACCAAACTTGGTCAGAAGTTGTATCTAGATGATGTCTGAAGTTTGAACATGGGCCATTCCGGACTAGGTCACGGGGTCACTTAGTGCGTTTCTTAACATTCAGCATGGTGTCCGCTCTCTAATTCAAGTAGTTTACATCAGATCTTCACCAAACTTGGTCAGAAGTTTATGGAGATGATCTAAAGGCTAAGTTAGAACATGGTCATTTTTGGGTCAAAAACTAGGTCAAGGGGTCACTTAGTGCGTTTTAAAAATTGAGCATGGTGTCCGCTGTTTTTTGTAAAGACGACATGCAAAATATTCTGTGTCAATGCGGCATGTGGGGGTATTCGTCACGTCTGTGACAAAGCACTAGTTTAGTATAAAAAGTCTCTTATTTCAAGCAGTATTGGTTGACAACAGTACAAGATACTGTGATTAAAATTAATGCATTAACAGTAATTAAGGGAAAAAAACATGTCATTCATTCATTAAAGAATCTTGCTTTGTTTTCATTTTATTTCTATTTACATGTGTATGTTAATCAAATAACAATAAATTAAGAACATTTATTATAAGGCTTGCTCTTTGTTTGCTTTGCTCAAGAGACTGTTCATTTTGCTCCCATTTAATAGTAAATTGCCTGATGCATGGGTTGTAAATGAACTTACAGTATGATAGCATGAAAACTCATTGTAGTGTGCTGCAGTGCGATAGCATGAAAACTCATTGTAGTGTGCTGCAGTGCTATTGCTATTCTTACAAAGTGCTTTTTTGTCTGGCAGATGTTATTATAATAATAATTAACATTTCTGTAACTGCCACTGTGTGGGAACTTGGTTATTATGAGCAGAAAATAACTCAGTCCACAGGGGCTTACTTTATTTTATCAAGTGGAGATCTGTTATGCCTGACAAGCTTTTCTCCTGTCATCAGCATTACTGGTATCATATGTTTAAAATGTTCCCAGGGGGTCATTTATTGTTCTAGTACTGAACAATTAGCAGGTTTGAAATTTAGTGAAGTCAAGTAAAAGTAAAGTGAATGTTAATTTAATTGTCATTTGCGCAATGAAAGTTCCAGTCAGTTGTTGATGGTTCTAAACTCTTTACAGTGAAGTACATGATTTTTTTTTCATGCCTAGCTATTTCAAGCCGTAGAGACAGCTGGAGTGTCAATCCACAAAAAATCTGCAAAGTTAATGGTTATGCTATAAAAAAATAAGTTGTTGATATAATTATGGCAGTCCGGTCAGTAACGTGTAAAATTATGTGTACTGATTAATTGCTTTTGTAATATTTTAGCTTGCCCAGAACAAATATGAGTTGGTTAACAGGCCACCATGGTATCACAGAAATGCTGCTAAAACTCAAAAGGAACCAACATGTTTCCATTTTCATGCTGTAAACAGAATTAGAAAGTAAGCAAAAGTGATTCTTATTTAAACCTTATACTGGCACAGTTCCATACCCATGAAAAGTGTGTGTTTGTTTTTTCCTGCAAGAAAGTTTCCCACTTTGCAATTCTTGTGTGTTCATGCAAGGGAAAGGGCTAGTGGTTCTAGAAGTGGTTTGAGAGATGATGTCACATTTCTTAGCTCTCTCAATGGTCTTTATTTCCTCCATAATTAGAGTGATAGCTGCTACTACTCCATAGAGATTTAAGAACCATTGCATGTTACTTGTGCTTTTTCAGGAGTATAAAGACAATGTTCAGGTTTTGGATTATATTTCTGTAGTATTGTGAGTGTGAGTGGAATTGTGACATTCTGGTTTCAGTTTGAAATTTATTAAAGTTGGCATTTTTGGTACAATGATTTTTATGCCCCCCTTCGAAGAAGAAGGGGTATATTGCTTTGCACATGTCGGTCTGTGGGTCGGTCTGTCGGTCGGTCCGTCCACCAGGTGGTTTCCGGATGATAACTCAAGAACGCTTAGGCCTAGGATCATGAAACTTCATAGGTAGATAGATCATGACTTGCAGATGACCCCTATTGATTTTCAGGTCACTAGGTCAAAGGTCAAGGTCATGATGACCCGAAATAGTAAAATGGTTTCCGGATGATAACTCAAGAACGCATATGCCTAGGATCATGAAACTTCATATGTAGATTGATCATGACTTGCAGATGACCCCTATTGATTTTGAGGTCACTAAGTCAAAGGTCAAGGTCACGGTGACCCTAAATAGTAAAATGGTTTCCGGATGATAACTCAAGAACGCATACGCCTAGGATCATGAAACTTAATAGGTAGATAGATCATGACTTGCAGATGACCCATATTGATTTTGAGGTCACTAGGTCAAAGGTCAAGGTCACGGTAATCCGAAATAGTAAAATGGTTTCCGGATGATAACTCAAGAACACATATGCCTAGGATCATGAAACTTCATGGGTAGATTGATCATGACTTGCAGATGACCCCTATTGATTTTTGAGGTCACTAGGTCAAAGGTCAAGGTCACGGTGACCCGAAATGGTTAAATGGTTTTCGGATGATAACTCAAGAAGGCTTACGCCTAGGATCATGAAACTTAATAGGTAGATAGATCATGACTTGCAGATGACCCCTATTGATTTTCAGGTCACTAGGTCAAAGGTCAAGGTCACGGTGACCCGAAACAGTTAAATTGTTTCCAGATGATAACTCAAGAACGCTTTTGCCTAGGATCATGACACTTCATAGGTACATTGATCATGACTTGCAGATGACCCCTATTGATTTTCAGGTCACTAGGTCAAAGGTCAAGGTCACAGTGACAAAAAACGTATTCACACAATGGCTGCCACTACAACAGACAGCCCATATGGGGGGCATGCATGTTTTACAAACAGCCCTTGTTTAAAGGATGATTTTGTTTCAGGATGTGGGATTTTCTGGTGAAAAAGAAAATATTTTGAGTGGTTTTTGTTTGATTTTTTTTAATATAAACATTTGAAGCTCATCATAAAAATATTGTCTGAACTGTTAATGCTATTTTAATAGAAACCATGTAGTTAATGAGTCATGACAGCCATTTACAGAATAAAAATGAGAATGTAAAAAAAATATTTAAAGGTAAGACGTAAATTTGCTCTCAAGATGTTCATGTAATGCCAGAATTTAGAAGTACATATAAATTATAGTATTGTTCTCATTAGACAGTTAAATATGGTTTTATGATGCTGCTCTTAGTAATTGTTCTTCATAATGTAAGAACTTTTCCATGTATAGGGAGTGGTGAACAGAAGTTATTTCTGGTTATACTCTGTTGCTTGTTTTTTATTGTAAATTTTCAGATTTGCAACGCACTTTGTACTATACATTGCATTTTTGTTCATGGTATATTATTCGCTTGAATTTATGTGTAAGAATTGTAGTCTATTTTGCTACAATTTTATAATGTTTAACTCTTTCAATATTTATACAGTATCAAATTCAAATTGATCTGTGGCCATCAACATAAATAAACTCGATAAAGCTCGAATGATTTGTTTATCTTTCATTAATTGATTGTTATTTCTTGAATTTGGATATCATGATTAAACATCACGCCCTTCTTAAGTGCTTGTTTAATGGACTGGAAACCATTGGATTGTGCACATGTTAAAATGACCACAAGCTATTAAAATGAACCCAAAATAATGGGTTTAATTGGTATCAAAGATAAACAATTAGCCCAAAGGTCAATGAAAATGGGCAAGATAAAAGTTATGGTTCATGCTGTTGACCAGTAGTTTAGACTGTCTTATTATTTTTGAGGGAAAATTGATGTGAGAAATTCATTTACTTAAATATTTATGGTTAGACTGATGTGCAGAAATCTGGACTTCTTCAATATTTTTATTGAGAAAAAAGAACTACTGGAGTTAAGGTTAGCATTGCATGCATATTTGATTATTGATTATAGTTTTTACAATAGCTTTTTTTTAAAGTTTTTATACCAATGCATCAGCTGACCGGTCTTGCCTTAAAACTGTGAGGTAGACGAAAAATACTTGTTATACACATCAACTCAAAATACTGCAGTCTTAGTAAGTTTGTTTTATCTGTATTTGGCAAACTGTTTGATTGTATATAGAATTTAGAAATATAAAAATAGAGACATTGATGATGACCCAAATTTTTGAAGGTAGATAATTTGCTTGATTTTTGTTATACATGCACAAAATGCCCCAAAATGCCTTAAGATAAGTCGATTCATATATCACCAACAATCTAGATATGTATATAGATTTTCTTAAAATGAGCCATTGTTATGTTTATTTAAAGTGAAATTGATAGGCAAGTTATCTAATGCATTTAACTGAAAACCACTAAATTTCCCTCAAACTGTAGAATCTGGTGTTTTATCTGTTGTTGGAACATTATTTATGGAAGCAACCATCTTTATCATCTCATCATGCTTTTGGCTGGGAATAAAAAAGCATTCTTGCAAGGAAGGCATGGCTGAGGAAGAAGATTGCTTTATTTCTGTGCAGAGATGGAGATTTTTGATAGAATGCATACAATAGGGAAACTGTTCAAAAGACCACTTTTGGCGATATTCTGGTAAAACATACATGTACATGGTTAGGAAATTTTCTGAATCAACTATTTGAGAAGAATAACAACAATGTCAGATTGTTGTTTGCAGCCAGTATACAGTTTTAGCTGACCCTTACAATGTTAAACCATTTCACATTTTTAAAGCAAAGGGCAAGTTTTTAATAGTTATGATGTTAAAAATAAACTACCATGGTTTGGAAATTTTAAATTTTAGTAAATCTTTGACACACACATGCTTTCTAATACTAATACTTTAAAATTGATGAAGAGTGTTTTTAACACACAGGTAGTTTTGACTCAATAGTGAAGGTGAAGTAGACGAACTTAGTGTTTTTATTTATAAAAATGTATATATTTTAAATACGCCCAGGAAAATTTGATTGCAAATTTTAGGCAGTTGTTTAAGAAAATAATTATATACCTTTGACATTTGGATTGATGCAGAATTTTTATCCTTAAATTTGACAAAAAAACATTTTAACATTGTTTTACAAAAAGGCAATACATTTTTATCTGCCACTTGAAATTATCAGATTTCTTTAAAATATTTTGTCATTATCCCACCAAAATAGCTGATTGAGAGAGATTCCTTGCCATGCTTTGGACTGCAATAAACACCATCACAGGTTGAGACAGCTGATGGATACAATAAGCAGTTTGTAGCCCTCTGGTGCAGGATTTTGCTGGTATCTCTCTTGATGAAACAAGTCTGGTGGTTTTATGGCAAATTGTGCTTTGCAGGGATATTGCATAAGAAGAAGCTTAAAAGTTATCTATATGAATGAGATATTTTAGTGAAAAGTAAGTCTAAGGAATCAAATGAAATTTCTAGGGAAAGTAAAATGAGACTTTGACCTGAAGTCAAATATATCACATAAGAATTGCTTATGATTATGAATCATTACAATATATTAACTTACATTGTAGTTGTTATCAGATTTAATATCTGAAGGTCATTCTAAGGTTGGAAGTCTGCAATTAGATTTTCTTATGCTCCTCAAACCTGGGAGACAGTATTCTGCTTGTGTTTTCATCCGTCCTTGTGTGTATGTGATTGTGTGTGTTTAAACTTGTTTGGACTGGAACTTCTTCATTAATCAGGCTGTTTACATGTCTTACACAACACCTGGGGCCGGTTTAATGAAAAACTACAACACCCGACTGTAGTCGCGCGACTGTGTGGTCGACCGACGCTCGTCGGCTGCCAACTGACCACTCGTCGCGTTCAAGGAGCAAGTTGCCCTGACTGTGGTCGCACGACGGTGTGGTCAGTCATTTTGCACGGGTTTTGGATGCCTACAAAGCGTCAAGCGACGAGCAGTCAAGCGACGAGCAGTCGTGGTGTGAGGGGTGGACTGCGGTCGCTTGACAGTATGTCGAACAACGCGCGGTCGACTGACGATCGTCGCTCTCCATTTAACCCGGTTATCGTCGCACGACGATTATTCGCTGGTACAACCATACTTACTCGACCATGGTCGCTCTCATTAAACCGGGCCCAGCTCCCATGACTCGCTAGTCAAGGTCACACTTACAGGTCAAAAGGTCAATTACAGGTATGATAGTGTGCCTGAACTTATTTTCATTGTTAACAATATAATTTTAAAGTAAATTTCCATAAATCATAATTTCATGGTGAAAGAGTTGTGTTCATTGCTCAGAGTTCAAGGTCATACCTACACATCTTTATGTTCCACATATTATAAGTGTGGAGTTTTCATGCTGGGCACAACAGTCATGTCCCAACTCAAAGGTCAATGTCATACTTACAGGTTAAATGTCAAATATGGGCATATTAGAGCTTGTCTGGACTTGTACTTCATTGTCTATGAAGCAATTTTAAACTTACTGTCTACAAATGCCAACCCCATTGAGATATCATGATTTAAACAGCATAAATGTCTGGCTCATAGTCAAGGTCACTGTTACATGTACCTACAGGTCAAAGGTGAAATATGGGCAGTGTACCTAGGAGTGTGTGCCAGCATTGCCGACTTAACACTGTGATTCATTATTGTTGACTCAGAACACTGTGATTCATTCAGTTTTTGCTTTACGTCTAAGCTTGGGTTTAAGGAGTGAAGATGCTTTTAAAAAAACTATTCTGTAATTTATATATAAGTTATAATAATAACAAGTATTTTATTAAAAGTTCATAAGTCTGTCCTGCTAGGTCTGTTTGATGTGCTGAACTGCAAAGCCAAGGACCACAGGTTCCCTCTGCATCCCTGCATCATGACATTTGTGGGCATTGGCCATGTTATCCTCACCTTACTCTTGTCTGGTAGTGCAGTTGTTGTCAGTTACTGGCATACATATGTGCGAATATTACTGGTAAACCAGCTGTTTCAGTTGTTAACCAAGTTAAAGGACAATGATGTCTTTAAGGCATCACTAATGCACTCAATTTGTATAAATACTTAAGATCTATCAATTCCTTTTTTCTAAATTAACAGGTTAAAAAAACAATTAGCAAAAGACCAATAAAATATCTAAAGTGCTGAGCCCAGTGATAAGGCTATTTTTGTCAATAGTGTTGTGTTTGTCATCTCTTTCACTGTAACCAATCTGATTGGGGTTAATGTCTTAGCTTGATATTGGACCAAATTTCTCCAAATAAACAATAACTTCCTGCAAGCCACATTCACTTTGTAGATAAGATTGATTGAGTTGTGGTATTATATGGGTCTGCAGTTCAAATGTATTAAAATATTTGAATGTCTATTGAACTTGAGTCCAGCATGTTTTACACAATGCTAACACAATGATGTTTCACTGTTTGATAAGGGTTCTTCTGGTAAGAAACTAAAAAGAAAAGGTTTGGTTCGTGGGTTTTCTTCATTTTGCGCATGAAAATTACACATATGATCATGAGTGTTATATAATATGTTAGATAAAATTGGCGTTTCACAGTTTTGTTGCTGTATCTCATTTGATAATGATAAATGCATATAATATACGAAATGAAGTGGGGAGTCACGAATGCTGGCTCAGAAGTGTGCAATAATGTTATGAGTATTGTGAGATTAAAAAATGCAAACAAATGGTGAACTGTACATTGTGAGATCATGAATTATCTTCCATTTCAATGATTTAACACATAACACACACATATCCTTAGAATACATGTTTGTGATTTAAATTGCAAGTGCACAAATAGCTGTTATAATTCCTTCACAACTTAAAGGCCAATAAGGTTAAGAGCCTGTTAAACTTAAGATGTAAATACTATAAATATTGTATGGAACGGAGAAATGGAATAAATTACTTCATATTAACAATTGTGACAGTATAAACCCATTGTTTTAATTGTTGTTATTTTTGTTTTTACATAAAAAAACCTTTAACAACTGTTTGCTTTTGTGGTTGTTATGGTTTTTAGCAACTGGGCATATGAAGAGTATAATATCATTTCTAAAGCATCAAAAGCACCTAAAAATGTGTCTCTTTAAGAACTGCTGAATAAAGATTGATATACACTGTAAGATGACATTAATTGTGATAAGGGCCAAATGTTTATTGAACCCAATGTAGTCAAGATTGGATACAATTCAGTGATATGTCTTTTGGCCAATAGTGTGTCCTATAAATGATAAGTAAAACAAATTCTGTATAGCTGTTATAATTGGGCTTGAACAATTATTGGATTTGATGTTCAGTTACAGTAATTTAGGTAATTTTGCGTAACCAATTATTTGTGGTTTAACTGAAAAAATGGCTTACTGCGATGTTTATCGAAATGGAAAGCCGATTCAAATCCGTTCTGAATCTGATCCTTCATTTTATTGCTGTTTAAATCTGGGAGATTTTTGTGCGGATTTTAACAGTTTTATAGCCGATTTGTGTATGTTGTGTGTTTCTATCCTAATGAACAGTTGCATTTGCAGTTCATATCAATAGATTTAATCTTCTGGAGTTTAAATCGGTGGTTGTAAAATATATTGCTGTTTGCTTTTGTGATTTAAATTTGCAAAATAATTTATGAGATGTGTGCTTTGTAGTTTTTGTTAGTCAAAGTTTTGTTTGTGCTCAATCAGATGTGGATTGATTTTCATTAGTATGAAGCAATATGCTTTTACGAAAACTTATAATTAATGCAAGTTGTTTCAAATGTTTTCAACAAAACCTGTGGGGTTGTTTTAAAATTCTGATACAAATTGGGTTGTGTACTTTTTTTTGTGTATGAAAGCACGTTGACATTTCTGCAATGAAATTGTTTTTATTGTGTAAGAAAATTGATTTTAATATTTTAAAAGTGTCTAAATCATTTCTTAAAACATTCCACATTCTGATATCTCACAAGGAAAATAAATCTGTTAAAATAAGTAAATTAAGCTTTTATCTTAGCAAAGAAAACTGCATGATTAGACATATTCTTTTAGGGGATGACAATGGTCAGGGCTAAAAATGTTAGTGTAGCGAAAGGTTCTTTTTAATGTCAGAATTATAGTATTTTTTTATATATTTTATGAGGTGAAAAAAGAAAAAGCTGGAGCCAAATAGAGATTTCTGTAACCACCTTTGCTGATTTGCAGGGTTTTACTAATTTGCTGAATCACAGAGCATCTTTATGGCTTTTATTTACAAACAGACAATTGTGCGATTCTGTTATAAAATAGCCAGTCTTTTAAAAAAACACAAAACAACCTGAATATATTACACAATTCTCTCTCCTCTATTTTCAGAAAAGTGTCTAAATGGTCAGTGAAGCAGAGAGCACCACCCCTGTGATGTCATCGGCGTGCGTTGATTTCTCCCAGCATGCCTGGAAGAAAGACCTATGCGTCAACTGTCAGCAACCGCGTAACAAGCACCCGGTTGATTCAAATGCGGCTGAAACAAACGACACAGGTCAGAAGACTGGACTTTCAGCAGACATCGGCTCAGATTCGCCTAAACCTGCAAAGAGGAATTCAATTATGGCAAAGTCATGGACTGGGAATCTGGAAGGTGAAAATGAGGATGACAAGTGGAATTCCATGTGTTTGCCAGACCCCTCTCAGCCTAATAAGCGTTTTAGTGATGTTGATCAGAGATTAGTCAAGCCTTTCCGAGATATGGATGGAAAAGTTCAAATTTCAGAACATAGTTACGAGGAAATTCACGATAAAAAATCAGATGAAAAAACAAATTCAACTGCTAGTGCGAATGTGAGTTCCAGAAAGAATGATACTATTACTGTTGATGCTCAGAAAACAAATATTTCTATTAACGCCGAAGACAGATTGTCGGCACTGGTTAAAGATAATGTCAAGATGCAGAGCAACAAAAATTTGCCTTCTAGGTCAAGGTCATCATCGAGGGAAAATTCACCAGTTCCAGGTATAAAACCAAAAATCTCTGACAAACCTTTTGTTGGTGAGAAAAAGACCAAAGGAGATAGTTCAAATTCTGAAAGTTCTATGCAAAATGATGATAATGAGAGGAAGAAAAAGTTAAACAAAAGTAGAAAATCAATCAGTTTTGTTACTGATGACCCGGCTGTAATAGGTGAAGACGGTGGCTTGGATAATTTGTATTCTGATCATGAGGATGATGCACCTGAAAGTGGAACTAATATTAAAGAAAAGATAGAATTTTCAGAGACAGAAAAAGAATGGGCTTTACAGTCACTGAAAAACACACTTTGGAACAGTGAACATATAAATGATGAAAGCAAGAAGAAAAAACATACACAGGAATTCGAAGACCTTAAAGTCGAGAGTCCCAAAAAGCCAGAAAGGAGTGCAAAGGAAGGTGTTGTTGATTCTCATCATGAGGGACATAATTTTGGGACTTTCCCGCTCAGAACAAAATCAGAAAAGACCGTCATGGATAACATGTTTTCAAGCAACAGGTTATCAACTCTAAGCGAGTCTTCTGAAAGTGTTCTTACGGAAGAAGACAAATATGAAAGTGTTTTGAGGTTTCTAGGTGCAGATAAACTAGAGAAGCTTGATTTTAATTATAGTCCAAGGCATAAAAGTGCGACAGGTGGTACAGAAGGTGCTGATTATACTGAAGCCAGTTACGATGATCCTTGGTGTGACAAGTTTGGTTTTGGAATGGATTCCGAAATGAACTTATTGGACGAAATCAAAGGGGAGATAGATCTAGACGCAAGTGGGGCTGGCTTTGCCTTGGTAGAGATGTTAAATGATGTGCTAGCAAAGTACGGAACTGGTCCAGGGAGTGAAACAGACTCTGTCAAGAACTTTGAAGGATTGGATGCAGAAAAGCCAGGACAAAGCGCAGATAAAGCAGCAAAACGAGATGGAAGAGAGATGTCTGCGGATTTCGAAGCAAAAATGGTTCATCTTGCAGAAAATATACGAAAACATAGGGCAAAAGGCAGAGCACCTAGACCTCCAAGTCAACCACCAGAACCCCCTTCAGATGCAGCCACAAAGTCCCCAGCAAAACAGGCTGAGCTGAGGGCTGCTCAGAGCAAGGAACCGACATTCAAGATGGTTCCTTTGGGAAAAGTAATAGGGACCACGCCACTTGAGGCACAGGCTAAAGCCGACCTTAAGGCAGCCCATGGGGGTCTTAGGTCAGAATTGTCTAGCACTAGCTCAAGTAATAGTTCGGATATTGTTGATGTGTCAAAGGGGAAGGCCGATAAACAGGCGAAAAAGTCTGGCGGGATCGGTGGCTTCTTTAGCAGGATTTTTGGAAAGGGGAAGGACCCTGATTCTGATGTGTCAGGAAGTAGTGAGGGTCTAGCCTCAAATCCTTGGACCATGTCAGATCCGTACATTGAAAATGATGGTGCTTCTAACCATAGTGATACTCCAGAAAGTGAAGTGGTACCTATAAAGGGAGGAAATCAAAAGGAAAGAAAAATGTCAAATTCTTCCCCACAGATGAAGGCAAAAATAGCACCAAATAGGCCAATTAGCCCAAAACCAAAAGAAATGACATCTGAGAATATTCAAAAGGATGACATATCCAATCACAGTCAATCACAAAAAGTTAGTGACCAGTCTGAATCTTACAGTGACCATAACAATACAAAGGAACAAACATTTCCAATAAAAAATGAATCCAAATTGAAGCTTGAACCTGTGAAACAGCTCTCACCCACAAAAGACAAGGAACCTGCCAAAGCCACCAGTCCAAAGGCAAAAGAAGCTCCCCCATTGCCAACCAACCCTCCTAGGGACTTGTCGGACCATGGGATGGTCCCTAAACCCAGAACCCGGCCACCCCCAGAATCTGTTGCCCCAAGGTCACGACCCCGCACCAGGGAGCTGCCAGACGGTCGCCCAAGGGACACGCCTAATGTCCCTCCCCCTAAACCTCCTGTGGCTGTTAAACCACGGCCTGTTTCTACAACTATCAAACCGCCTGAAAAGCCTGAAAGAAGTCATACTAGTGCCACTGGTGACTCGAACGTCCAGGCAAACAGTATGATGCAGTCTCAATCTGATGCCCATTCGTCAGAGAATTTGCTAAACACTGAAGATTCTCAGAAGAAGGCGGATACAAATGTAGATCCAAAGGTTCTTAGAAAACGGGCCAAGTCCCCTAAAAGGATTGTTGCCCCTATAGCACCAGGTAGAGCTTCAATGCCCAATATTCTTACTCACTCGAACACTTCATTGGCTTCCACCACATCTGAGGTCAGCATTCAAAGTCTGCCAGCTGGGCATGGGGATAATAAATCTGAGGGAGTAAAGAGTCTTCCCTTTGCAAGGGAGCTTGAGCAGAAATTACAAAAGGAAATTGTTGCGACTGAAACCAGAAAGATGAGTGTACCGCCTCCTCCACCCACTGGTGTTAAGCATCCTTCGTTGGAGAAATCGAAATCTTTGCCAGTGGATAAACAAAAAGCAGGATTGCCTGACAAATCAAAATCTTTACCCGCTGATCGCAAACAATCTGTGAATGAAAATTCAGTTTCTTCTGGAGTGGCAGCTAAAGACATTGAGCAAAGTAGAAGAAGCTCAAAAGACGACCCTAAAACCAGTCCACCAAATACTGAGGACAAGTCTAAAATACTGACTAATCAAGTGTCTGCTTCATCATCATCGTCATCATCATCCACTATTTCACCATCATCATCATCTACTTCTACTGCTGTATCAAACACATCAGCTGCCAACACAACTAAGAGTGCCATAGCAGATGCAGACCAAATGATGTCTGCAAACAATGTCCCACCCTCAACACAACAGGGGGAGATAATTTTATTACCAGAAAAGATTGAGCTTCCCAGACCAGTCAGCAACAGCCGGAAAAGCTTTCTGGGAAAACTTAACCGTAATAAAAACAAGCCACCTGCCCCACCATCGGTAAAGAGGACGAAATCGATCACCGAGACGTCGTTGTTAGGGGACCACCACTTGAAAAAGATTGACCTGAAGGACATCTCTGCCCCAGTGGTAAACATTTATTTTATTTTTATGCCCCCGGATCGAATGATCGGGGGTATATTGTTTTTGGCCTGTCTGTCTGTCTGTCATTGTGTGTGTCTGTCACTAAACTTTAACCTTGGTCATAACTTTTGCAATATTGAAGATAGCAACTTGATTATTTGGCATGCATATTATGTATCTCATGGAGCTGCACATTTTTAGTGATGAAAGGTCAAGGTCATCCTTTAAGGTCAAAGGTCAAAAATACATGTATGGCTTCAAAGCGGCGCAGTAGGGGGCATTGTGTTTTACAAACACAGCTCTTGTTTTTATGCCCCCGAAGGAGGGCATACAGTGATCGTCCGTCACACTTTGCATTTAGGTTTCGAAAAATGCTCATAACTTCTATGTCGCTTCAGATAACAATTTCATATTTGGCATGCATGTGTATATGGACAAGGCCTTTCCATACGCACACAAATTTTGACCTCTGTGACCTTGACCCTGAACTTAGGGTCTGTGTTTAGGTTTAGAAATCTGCGTTAAGGTTTCGGAAAAAAAGCTCATAACTTCTATCAAGCGTTTATAGGGGGCATAAGTCATCCTATGGTGACAGCTCTTGTTTATCTAAAAATCGCAAGCATATTAAGGTTATTCAAGTTAATCTAGGGCTCTTAAGGTTTTATTAATCATCATGTAATATATACATCTATAGCATGCTTCTCTGATAGTTCTTAAACTGTTTGTACCTCTCTTAATTTCTAGAGTTCTCTATCAAACTGTGTAAATAAAATTACTTTTATAATGAAATTATTCTGGTTCTAAACTCTGCCTAATTTGATGTAGCACTTAATCTGTTTTACTTCTTGAGGTTAACCAATCCATGGTTTACATTGCCTAGCTTCTATGAACAAACTATTCACTACAGTCTACATTACGTAAAAAATATATGTACAAATTTGTGTGGCCTAACAGAAAAGTTGAAAGTATGATATTTTGGTTTAAAGAAACTTTTTTAACAGGATTAGCATATTTATTAATCTCAAGTTTACCTTTTTTTGTTTCAAATCTAGATAATAATTGTTTCTGTTAAAATTACCAATATTTGTTTTTAGCCGGATTTTTTTCGAAAAAATCTCGGCTTATAGATTGATGTTGTCGGGCGGGCGGGCGGGGTGGCGGGGTGGCGGGGTGGCGGCGTGCTCGAAAATGTTAAAGTTCTTATTTCATGGTATAACTTTGGTATGCTTGGACCTAGAGTCTTCAAACTTGACATGAAGGTTGGCCAGGATTAACAGATGACCACTGGTCATTTCAAGGTCATTCATTTGAAGGTCAAGGTCACTGTGACCTTCAATATAAAAAATGTTAAAGTTGTTATAACTTTGGTATGCTTGGACCTAGAGTCTTGAAACTTGACAAGAAGGTTGGCCATAACTAGTTAGTAACCACTGGTCATTTCAAGGTCATTCATTTGAAGGTCAAGGTCACTGTGACCTTGAATGTAAAAATGTTAAAGTTCTTATTTCATGGTATAACTTTGGTATGCTTGGACCTAGAGTCTTCAAACTTGACATGAAGGTTGGCCAGGATTAACAGATGACCACTGGTCATTTCAAGGTCATTCATTTGAAGGTGAAGGTCACTGTGACCTTCAATATAAAAATGTTAAAGTTGTTATAACTTTGGTATGCTTGGACCTAGAGTCTTGAAACTTGACATGAAGGTTGGCCAGAACTAGTAAGTAACCACTGGACATTTCAAGGTCATTCATTTGAAGGTCAAGGTCACTGTGACCTTGAATGTAAAAATGTTAAAGTTGTTATAACTTTGGTATGCTTGGACCTAGAGTCTTGAAACTTGACATGAAGGTTGGCCAGAACTAGTAAGTAACCACTGGACATTTCAAGGTCATTCATTTGAAGGTCAAGGTCACTGTGACCTTGAATGTAAAAATGTTAAAGTTCTTATTTCATGTTATAACTTTGGTATGCTTGTACCTAGAGTCTTCAAACTTGAAATAAAGATTGGCCAGTACTAGAAGATGACCACTGGTCATTTCAATGTCATTCATTTGAAGGTCAAGGTCACTGTGACCTTAAATGTTAAAATGTTAAAATTGTTATAACTTTGGTATGCTTGGACATAGAGTCTTCAAACTTGACATGAAGGTTTGCAAGCACACTTAGATGACCACTGGTCATTTCAAGGTCATTCATTCTAAGGTCAAGGTCACTGCTAGAACTGGTGTGATAGAAACCTTTTGGAGTGATCATAAAGCTGTCTGGATTTCTGTGTAGGTATGTGAAAGCAAAACAATAAATAGTATTATTTCATCTAAGTTTATTTTCTTACATTTGATAATGAAATTGATGGAAACTTCAAACAATATGTTACTAATTTGCTAATAAAAAAATTGAGATCAAACTTTCCTAATTGTCAATTCAAGTTCATATTTGTGACCTTAAATGTTATTGTTGTTCATGTATATGCATGCATTCAAAACATAACACAAGGTTTGCTCATGCCTTGAAAAGTACTTACATTTCATTTTGACCTTTGAACAATATTTCAGTAATTTAAGTATTGCATTGACAAAAAAACGAAAGGTACTTTCCTGTCATTTAAATAAAAAATCCGGCTTCAATGCGGTCATCTCCGACCGCGGAACTCTTGTTGTATTTTATAACTTACAAAATAAAAAAATGATGATTTGTTTACCCAGAACATTTACATGTCTAATTATTTGCTATTAGTCATATTTACCTCACAAATGAATCTTAATTTTGCAGCTGATCACAGATATGACATCAAACAAGGTGGTCCACCGACGCAACACTATATCAGTGGGACCAGACGACAATTCATTTTTATCAGGTATGGATTTGGATGTTTAGCACGCGCATAGTTGTTCACATTTTTATATTAGGCAAATATACTTACCTGTATAAGACACTTACATGGTACTCTATTTTGCCAATCATTTCTTCATTCATTCCATAGTTATTTTGAAAATACATTAATACAAAAGAATATGTTCTATAAAAGCATGATCAACATCTGATTCAAATGACTAAATCACAGTAAAAAAATGATGTCATTACATAGCGTGTGACAACTTTAATTCTTTAGTGCTGAAATAAAGCGCAGTTAAGGTTATACCATGGAGAATTATTTTGAAAATGCATGCAGCATTGCTCCAGATAGGATTTGAATGTGGCAGGGTGTGGATTGGCCAAGTGGGCACTTCAGTGTGTTTGATCACATAATCACTGTGGCATATTTTTAATAAAGCATGTGTTACATATGGGATTTTTTTTAATTATTTGTATATTTTCATTTAAGAAATCATTTCAAATATTAATAGAACTATAGTTTCACTTTGCAGTGTTTTCATTATTTTCTGAAACAACCGATTTTTTTAATAAAGCAACAGATTAGGCCGGGGATGTCGGGGCCGCCTAGGCCCCCTGTGGGTCCAGGTCAACGCCTGGTAGGGGGTTCAGGGGGGCAAAGCCCCCCGAGAAAAAAATGAATATGCAACTTTGACTAATAGATATCAGTGCTCTGGCTGAAATTCATGATTGACAAAAAGGAAAGAAGACAAGAGAAGAAAACAATATTATTTTCTTTTATTAAAAATAAGTTTACCTGATGAGAACTTCACATTTTATTTACATCTCACAAGAGACTAGTCAGAGTCACTATCACTTTAACTGGCACTGCTGCTATAATCTAAATCATCCTCTCAATTAATGTCTTAATAGCTGCTTTGATCTCTTCCCTCAATTCTTCCTGATCTAATAACATGACAGGGTCTGTTTTAAAACAAGTGTCACTAGTAGAAGGAGTAGCTGAACCTATTTTCTTTTTCACTGACAAAGGTTCTGCTCTTTTTTTTCTATTTTTAATACCGAGCCATTTCGAAAACTGCCTGCTTAACAATGTCACCAGAATCCTCGCATCTTGGCCCATTTATAGTCACCTGTAACAAAGCTTCTAACGTGTCATTTGATACTCTATTCCTGTGTATAGTTTTTATATTTTTTAAAGAACTTGCTCCTCTCTCCGGCCAGGCATTTGTGACAGGAAGTTAAGCTGCAACTTCAGCAATAAATGTTAACTTGGGGAAGAACTGCTTATAAAAAAGGACATATAGCCAGGGCTCACGCAACTGGGCGACTCGGGCGATTATATCGCCGCGGCTTTCCTGTAATCGCCCTGATCAACAGCACCGGCGATAACCACTTCGCCCTAAAATCTGGCAATTATCATATCTGCAGCGCTATCAAAGTTGCTTCTGTTTATTACCGAATACACGCCGACGTCAATCAACTGACTGAATCGACGAAACTCCGCCCCCTGGCGTAGTAAATTACCTATTGAAAATTGATAAGCAACCATTCACAGCGCTCGTCATACAGGTATTTGGCAGGGTTCTCCCCTGACTAATCAGAGCGTAGGTTACAAACTCCATTTCGGCTAATAGAAAACATGTCGACACCGGGCGAGCCACTTTGTTAATTGATGACAATTATCGCATTCAATGTCCCAAAAAAAATGTGGATTAAAAGAATGTCGGTCTCTATGTATTAATTGGTATCTGTTCTTGGTAGACAGGTATGTATATTTTATGCTCCTCGCCCGTATTGTCCGTTTTTCAAACTGTGAAAACTTGCTTTTCGCGAGTAGTAGATGGCTTAAAATGGTCCAGGACGGGAAAAGATGAGTTGATGCCGACGAAAAGTGCGAACAATTAACGTATGTCCACAATTATGACGAATCTTTATACCCATTATCTTGGTCATGATCATGCTGAATAGAGAACTTGGACTGTTAACACAAAATTAACTCAGACTGTTAGCATCAACATACTAAAACAATATCCCGGAAAGAGAAAAATAATGCATTTAATATCAAGCGTACTTTCGTTTGACAACTGATCATGTACGATGTAAATTAAGTTTAAGTGCAGATTCGTTTATACGACACACGAACACTAACTCCGATCGTTATAAAAAAGACAGTTCCTCTGTCTATCGCAACCGTAAATTTAGTTTTAGTGCAGATTCGTTCATACGACACACGAACACATATCGAATATAATACTTTAAGATACTGGCCTAAACGCATCAAACCCATTTTCGCATGACGCGGCTATGAAAGAGTGATTTAAATGTGTCGAAAAAAATCTAGGTAGATCAATTCCCGCGTCGTTGCGGTAATGTTTCTGAAAGTTGCTATTGTCATGCAAACTCGTTGATTTAATCCAATGTTTAATGTAAGCAAGTGTTTGTTTTTTAATTGAATTGTAAACAAAGAGTCGGTTAAAGTCTTCGGAAATTTTGCACTCCGTGTGAATTGACAGTTTGACGTCATCAAAGCATAGCCGCTTCCTGTCTGAAGCAATAATGCGACAAATTGGCTTCCTTTGTCTAGCAATCAACATGCCCAACTAATCGTGTGTTTGTTCCTCATTTATAATCGTCCAATTAAATAATAGCATGTGCATAGCTTCGCCTTCGAATCTTTTGCAGTGAACGGAGGTGGAGTTTAACGGTTAATTGAGCAAGTGTTTTATGCAAGTTGAGTTTCGATGTGCCGAAATTATTATGGCGGACGCCCGTGTTTACAAAATTCCTAATCGCATATGTCGTAAATAACGGCAGTGTTTTATTAGATTATTTATACTATTTTATCTACTTTCATATCGGGTTTGTTTAATATCATTAACATGTTAAACATTATTAATGCGTCACAGACTCGGAAATAAATTTGATGGGGTTGCAATTTTATTGACGCTGATTTTCCTATTGTCTGTAATTTTTACCCGAAATAAATCTTGAGAAGTCCTTGAAAGTCCGCAAGCTGTACTATAAGTAAAAAAGTGCTTTTTGTACTGAGCTGAAGTGCTCAAATTCAAACATACATGTATATATTGAGTTTTATGCTTTGCTCTTGTGTCATATGTATGAACTGATAAATAAGTGCTTATAAAACTGATTTTTCAACAACATTTTCTTATGTTTTTATGCTTATATATTTTTGTCAGTAATAAATTTATTAAAAGGAATGATTTAAGTACTTTAATTCATACACATTAACAGGTCATGGTTCACAATGGTCCATCGGTGATCGCAAAAGATCCACTTCTCCCTAAAACTGCCCCACTTCTCCCTCTCCAGAGCTTAGGGAGAAGTGACTTCTCCCAAAAATTGGAGTCTAGCTTGAGCCCTGATATAGCAGTTGTATTAAACACCACTCTGTGCTTGTAATCTTGGATGTAGAGTTATGTGGAAATTTTGGTTTCAAAATATCCCTAAGATGGTATTTCATTCCATTCCACTCTTTTTTAGGCTGATCAGACAATTCTTCTCCATTTTCTCCTCTGTAGAAATGTCTAGCAAGTATCTGTATTTCTCTATAACTATATTCCTTAAACTGTGCTGTATCATTTGGAATAGCCTGGATATCAAAAATACTAAATGAGTTTATGATTTCTGAAGTATCAGTAAACCTTCGGTCAATATTGTTTTTCAAAGCAGCAATGTAATTTTTGAATAAAGACTGAATTTAATTCATGGCTTTTGAGTTCAAAGAGAGTCCAGCACTGATGTTATTAATTGAGTCTATATCACTTTGCAAAGTTGAATTGGTGTTTCTTCTTGAAGAATACTATCAAGTTTGTCTTTTGCACTATTGACTTCTGGGATAATGGCAGAAAAATTGAAAGAGCTTCTCTGGAAAACTCTTGACAGATGTGACAACACAGGAAGTATATGTCTCAGAATGTAAATAACACCAAGAAATGTTATGTTTCTTATTTTCTTAGAAAGTCCCAAAGCAATAGCATCTTCAGTTTTAGCAAGATCTAAAGTTTGTAATAAAGCTTCATAGTTTGTAGACTGCTGTAACAGAAAAATCAAGACTTAACCACCTGGTCCTACAGGCTTTCTTCAAGCGTGAAGAAACTTTCTTAGATGCACCTTTACTCAAATTTAATCCTTTAAGTTCCATCTGTACCTTAAGATAACATGCACTTCTTTTGGGTGAGTTTTCAAAATAGCTCCACAACTGCCTTAGAACAAGTTCTACTTCTTTCACATACTTTATGCCTTCATTGCTGTCTGTACAAGAAAGGGCGAGTTTATGACATATACAGTGAACATTAATAAGAGTTGGGCACTTCTCTCTAAGTAATGTAGCAATCCCTCCTTTTTTCCCAACCATTACTTATGCGCCATCAGAGGAAAATCCTGTAAATTTACCAAGATAAAGCCCACTTGTGTTTATTGACTCAAGAAGAAGATCAGAGATGGCCTTGGCATTTGCTGAAGAATAATGTTCAAAAAAGTTCTGACAAGAAGGAAATGATGTTTGCACATTGCCTAGCTCCTAAGCAAAATACTGAATAAATGTAATCAAATGTTCTGTCACGCTAATATCTGATACGTCATCTGTCAGCAAACCATATGCTTGGGCCTTGTGAGCTTTCTCTATAACACTATCCTTGACTGTATCACCAAGTAACAGAAAATCAATCATATATAACAATGGCAACAATTTCCTATTTGATACGAAGTGTTTCATAAGAAAGTATACAGTGGGAAAAACTTTTTCATATAAAGACGATTCAACATTCTTTTTGTGACATACTTCAGTATGAAAAATTGACAATTTATTAACCATTTCTGTTTCAATGGCTGATTTGTGCATTTGAGAAGCAGCATGAACTTTGAGAGCATCCTCCAAGAATCTAGTACCCAGTGTGGTAACAAAAACATCTCTTTTGTTTATTTTATGCTTCAAGTTATGCTTTTTACATTATATACAGTACATTCCCTGCCCCTCAACAAATGACAGCCACCAATAATCAGTTAACTTGCTATGAATAAACTTTTTAGGTGAAAGTCTTTTCTTTTCAAAGTCAGAAATGTCACTGCAGAAAGCTTGTTGACATAAATATCGGCTGTGAGCATTGTTGGTACAACTTTCAAATACTGACTGTGTCAAAGTCAGACACTCATCATCAGTAAAAGGCTAGTGCTTTTCTTTACTCCCAGAATCTGAAGATTTTCCGAACTGATAGGCTTATCCGTATCTGTCATATCACTCCCTGAAACTGTCAGCTGATCTATGTTGCTCTGTGGTGTCACATCAACTGCCCTCTTTTCAGCGATAAAACCATAACAACAAACGGCACTAAGAAAAGTCACAACAATCGAGAACGAAGCCGATCTAAAACAGCGCAAAAAAGATAACGAGAACCAAAACAAATATAACAGATAGTTATTGAATAATAACTAACAATATAAACAAAAAGAAAAATCAACTGTGTCATTTTCTTGCTAACCAGATTTAGCTTTAAAGCCAAAGTCTAAAAGATTGAGTTTTCTTTTCTTGCCACCAGACTCCATGCTTACTTTGTACATCGGTTTCTGTTATAACGCTTCTGATTCGCTCTTTCGTTTTAGACTGACGAGTCGTCAACGATGTTTTAATAAAAATGCGCGGTATGCAATATTTCTGTTTCATAAAAACGGTGCGGTGTGACACCACTAAATTTATTTCACTATCGGATAAAAAACAACCGATTTCTCGAGATTTGCAACCGATGATATGGATCGCCAATCGGTTAATAATGAAAATACTGACTTTGTAAATGTCATTCATTTATAATAATAAAAAAATGAAATTTTCTGAATAATAATGTGATCAGATAAAAAAATGGCATAGTGGGGTCCAAGGGGTTGGGATAAATCCATGAGGCAACAGGTTGCTTGGTCCCTAAGTTTAGGCCTGGCTTGAACACTGCATGATGCCTATTGCTGGGTTCAAAATTTCCCAACATAGCGGACTGTAAGTCTTTATCATCATTATTTCAAACATTTACCATTACAAATCAAACCTCAAATGTTAATGTGTGGGAACTATTATCTTCAATGTTGCAATTTTGTAAAAACACCCTCACTTCCATTTAAAGTCCAGGCTGTGGTTCTAGATAAATGTTCTCATATCTTATTAATGTGAACTTGAAGGCAATTCTTACAAAACCTGATCAGTGCTTTGCACTTTCCTCAAATTACTTCAGGAGGTCATTATGCAATTTTTCACAGTCATTGTTCCATGATAGAGTCTGGGAGAATAATTGGATTACTGTCTGTCTATTTTGGAGGAATGAACTTAAGCAGATGTTTCAAAATTTCCCCAAACATGCAAGAAAGCACAGTACAGTCATGTAGTTTTAATAGCAAAAGTTTTTATTTAACATTATCTTTGAGTATGACAGAATTTGTCAGTTAAATAAAAGATTAAATGTTCAATAATTATTTGTTGTCTACCATGGGATTTGCAGGGTTAGAAGAAACATTTCAATTCTTTCAATACTTTGATAAAGAATTTATGCATTTTTCAAAATTCTAGTGCCTCACTTATTGATGGGACTTTGTCTAGAATGCTCCTGCTCATTTCTATCCTTGGATTTGTGTATTGGTTAACCCTTTGCATGCTGGGAAAATTGTCGTCTGCTAAAATGTCGTCTGCTGAATTTCTAAAATTAGCTTTTTTTCGATTTTTTTCAAAGAATACTATTAGAATAGCAAACAGTTTGGATCCTGATGAGACGCCACATTCTGTGGTGTCTCATCTGGATCCAAACTATTTTCAAATGCCTTGAAAATTTGGTTCCAGCACTGAAAGAGTTAAACCTTGAAGGTGGTTAGGGTCTTTACATGTATAAAGGTTTCAACAGGCAGATGTAATCTGTAGTCATTCTATTTTAACCCATTTATGCCTAGTGGACTTTTCCCATCCTTCTAAATTGGATCAATTTATTTCCAAAATTAGGGATGTCTAGTATATTTATTTCTATATTTAGAATATTTCTTACATAAATTCCTTTAAGCAAACAGCGCAGATCCTGATGAGAAGCCGCATCATGCGGTGTCTCATCTGGGTCTAGGCTGTTTGCCAAAGCCTTTTTTAGCTTGACTATTATATATCAAATATATATAGTGGAGCTATCCTACTCACCCCGGCGTCTGCGTTAGCGTGCAAATGTTAAAGTTTTCGTACTACCTCAAATATTTTCTTTGTCCCTTGACATATTGCTTTCATATTTTGCATACTTGTTTACCAACATGACCCCAACCTATAAACAAGAGCCGACAACTCTATCAAGCATTTTGTCATAATTATGGCCCCTTTTCCACTTAGAATATGCAGCAAATGTTAAAGTTTGCATACTACCCCAACTATTTTCAATGTCCCTTGACATATTGCTTTCATATTTTGCATACTTGTTTACCAACATGACCCCAACCTATAAATGTCTGCGTTAGCGTTAGCGTGCAAACGTTAAAGTTTTTGTACTAACCCAAATATTTTCTTTGTCCCTTGACATATTGCTTTCATATTTTGCAAACTTGTTTACCAACATGACTCCAACCTATAAACAAGAGCAGACAACTCTATCAAGCATTTTGTCATAATTATTGCCCCTTTTATACTTAGAATATGCATATTATTGATAAATCTATGTTAAAGTTTGCGTACTACTCAAAATATTTCCTATATCCTTTGACATATTGCTTTTAAATGTTGCATACTTGTTTACCAACATGACCCCAACCTATAAACAAGAGCAGACCACTGTATCAAGCATTTTTACATAATTATGGCCCCTTTTACACTTAGATAATTAAACATTTTGCTTAAATTGCCATAACTTCTTTATTTATGATCACATTTTATTATTACTTTGACAAAACAACACTTACCTGAATACCACAATGGATTCCACCCAAACAATACCCCATACCCCTACCCAGAATCCCTTCCCCCCCGCCCAACCTCCCCTCCCCCTATTTTTTTTTTAAACATCATCTAATAAATTACCCCACCCCACATTATACCCCCCTCTCACCCCCCCTATCCCCCCCCAAATTTTTTTTTTTGAACATCATCTAATAAATTACCACACCCCACATTATACCCCCCCTCTCACCCCCCCTACCCCCCCCAAATTTTTTTCCTTTTTTTATTTTTGAAAGATCGTCTAATAAATGACCACACCTCACATTATACCCCATCTCCCCCCCCCCCGCCCCCCCCCCCCCCCCCAATTTTTTTTTCCTTTTTTTATTTTTGAAAGATCGTCTTATAAATTATTGAATATGAACACTTTCCCCATGATGGCTTATGTAAGAATGTCAAGCACTCGAATAGTCGAGAGGGCTGTCCTCTGACAGCTCTTGTTTTAGACGCTAGGCATAAATGGGTTAATGTCAGTATCAGTTCTAATATCACATTTCAACATTTGAATATTAAAATTGTAAACTCTACCCTCTTACAAGCTACCATCGTTTTTATCTCATAATTTTAGTTTTTTATGTCCCCCACTATAGTAGTGGGGGACATATTGTTTTTGCCCTGTCTGTTGGTCTGTCTGTTGGTCTGTCTGTTTGCGGCAACTTTAACATTTTGCAATAACTTTTGCTATATTGAAGATAGCAACTTCATATTTGGCATGCATGTGTATCTCATGAAGCTGCACATTTTGAGTGGTGAAAGGTCAAGGTCAAGGTCATCCTTCAAGGTCAAAGGTCAAATATATGTGGCCAAAATCGCTCATTTTATGAAGACTTTTGCAATATTGAAGATACATGTAGCAACTTGATATTTGGCATGCATGTGTATCTCATGGAGCTGCACATTTTGAGTGGTGAAAGGTCAAGGTCAAGGTCATCCTTCAAGGTCAGAGGTCAAATAAATGTGATCCCTAATCGCTTATTTTATAAATACTTTTGCAATATTGAAGATAGCAACTTGATATTTGGCATGCATGTGCATGTCATGGAGCTGCACATTTTGAGTGGTGAAAGGTCAAGGTCATCCTTCAAGGTCAGAGATCAAATATATGTGGCCCAAATCGCTTATTTTATGAATACTTTTGCAATATTGAAGATAGCAACTTGATATTTGGCATGCATGTGTATCTCATGGAGCTGCACATTTTGAGTGGTGAAAGGTCAAGGTCAATGTCATCCTTCACAATGTCAAGGTCATCCTACAAGGTCAAACATCATATAGGGGGACATTGTGTTTCACAAACACATCTTGTTGTTTCTTAGTTTTTTAGGTCTTAGATCTTCTGGTTTTACCTGTGCAGGCAAAGAATGTGATCATTCTACCCACATTTCCCTCGAGAGATGTATTCTGTTCCTGAATCTCTTAATATGAGCTATGAACTTTGCCACCTTGTCTCCCATGGCATGTAGGTGTTAAATCATCATATTTTGCTTCCATGGGTTCTCCAAGGTTTCGAACTTACATTAAACATGATACATTTATGTCATAAATAATTTAGTTTTGAAATCCAGCACTGAAACCATGACCTTTCCTCTCCCACACAAAGGCTGCACCACCTCAGATTATTTCCAATGGGGAATGTTCGCAACCTTTTACCCCTCAGTTCTCTAGAAAAATCTGTTATTATACCCCCATTACTGGTAATGGGGGCTATATAGGAGTCACTTTGTCGGTCTGTCTGTCAGTCTGTCCCAAAATTTCATCCGACCTTCACCAAACTTGGTCACAAGTTGTATCTAGATGATGTCTAGGTCAAGTTTGAATATGGGTCATGCCAGGTCAAAAACTAGGTCACGGGGTCACTTAGTGTGTTTTAAACCGAAAGTTTGTCAGCACCATAAATATGTCATTTATCGTTAGATTTTAAAATGACTTGGTACATTTGTTCACCATCATAGGACGGTGTGTCGTATGAAAAAAGTACGTTGATATCTCCAAGGTCAAGGTCACACTTGGAGTTCAAAATTCAAATGCTTTCCCGGGACATAACTTTGTAATTAATTGTGAGATTTTAAAACCTTTTGGCAAATTTGTTCACCATCAGTGGACGGTGTGTAGCACGAAAGAATTACATCGATATCTCCAAGGACAAGGTCACACTTTGAGTTCAACGATCATAAATTAGCTTGTCCGAGCCATAACTATGTCATTCATTGTAAGATTTTATAATCATTTGGCACATATTTTCACCATAATTGGACAGTGTGTTGCGCGAAAGAATTACATCGATATCTCCAAGGTCAAGGTCGCGTATATAAACTCGTTTCATTTTGTTCATATTATACAGTTAATATCGCTACTAATTACCTGATAATCCCGTATATTCCAGTTTCAAAGCAAATGCTGGTAAATATTTACGATACACAAACATTCTCCATATTTCTTAAGTATCAAATACATTTTGGCATTTGATACTATTTAAAGAGATGATGAAATAACGTCTAATCGGGGCGGGTTTGTTTTCCACTGAACATGCGATTACGCCTGACGTGATGTTCAACACAAAATACACCCTCACTTTCCAACTGACGTTCTACATGTCTGCATAATTTTCGCGCGCTTTTTATGAGACAAAGGATATTTTAGCACTGTGTATTTGACTCTAGAATTGCCAAAGGTCGCGTTAGCATTACAATTCGGAAGTGTGTTTCGGATTACAAATATAATAATGATAATTTGAGAATCGAATGAAACATTTACAGTTGTGCGTAATTAATTCAACGATAATTTGTTAAAGTGCATTACGTGTCATATCGCTTATTTAAACGTGAAAATAATAATTATGAAACTAGCGTAAATCTTGGTTTCTACGCTACACATATGTACATGTAGGTGATTATCTTTGCACTCGACACGCCGCATACGTATGCGGCGGATTTACGCTGCGAAAGTATGCGAGGTTAATACAGACTCGGCGGCATTGCGCGGATTGATGCCGAGTGCCACGGCGTTCCGCCTGATGAACACACGATTCGGCCACCGCGTACTAATAATCTGGCCGTGGCGTAGCCGCGCAATATGTTTGTTCCGGGTTGGCTGTACTGTAAATGAGCTTGTCCGGGCCATAACAATGTTGTTCATTGTGATATTTAAAAATCATTTGGCACATTTGTTCACCATCATTGGACGGTGTGTCGCGCGAAAGAATTACGTCAATATCTCCAAGGTCACACTTTGAGTTCAAAGGTCAAAAATGACCATAAATGAGCTTGTCGGGCCATTACTATGTCTTTCATTGTGGGATTTTAATATCATTTGGCACATTTGTTCACCATCATTGGATGGTGTGTCGCGCGAAAGAATTACATGATATATCCAAGGTCAAGGTCACACTTTGAGTTCAAAAGTCAAAAATGGCCATAAATGAGCTTGTCAGGCCATAACTATGTCTTTCATTGTGAGATTTTTAAATCATTTGGCTCTTTTGTTCACCATCATTGGACGGTGTGTCGCGCAAAAGAATTAGGTAGATATCTCCAAGGTCAAGGTCACACTTTTAGTTCAAAGGTAAAAAATGGCAATAAATGATCTTGTCTGGACCATAACTATGTCATTCATTGTGAGATTTTAAAATGACTCTGTACATTAATTTTGTTCACAGTCATTGGACGACGTGTCATGGGAAAGAATTCAAGAGTTGAAAGGTCAAATGGGCTGTAAATAATAATTATAATAATAATAATAATGTAAGAAAACAATTGTTAAAAATTGCCATAAATTACATTCTCTTGTTTTGTGAAGACAGCATGCAAAATAGTCTGTGTCAATGCGGCACGTGGGGGTATACGTCACATCCGTGACAAAGCTCTAGTTCTGATTATTCTTTGATCTTAACCTCTGGTCTCCTAATCAGGTTACTCCATCTGCTTCGGTTTGCCCCCATCAGGAGACAATCTAGACCTATCACTGCTCTCTATATATATCTACTTATCTTATTTGAACTTTTACCTTTTTGCCTCAAACACAGGTGGCTCCACCTCCTCCGGTTCGACCTCTGCGGGAGACAATCGCGACCTTTCACCCCATGGTTCCCTTGAGAACATGTACGAGTTCATCAAGACAGAGGCCCCGTCCCCACCGGTGGGTGATGTCAAGCGAAATTTCTACGATCCAGTCATTGAGGGCAATCTAGTTTTGGGTCTGCGGCCACCTTCTATGACGGGAAGTGAGGTAATGATTTTTTGAAAAACTTTTATGGATTGAGCGTGTTTAGCATGCAAGTGTAGATTAATAACATAGAATGCAAGCTTTTCCCCTTCTCAAAATTTTATAATTATCCTTTTCTTTGGTATGAAAATACGTTTTATCACTTTGGTTATAGGGTTTTATATTGAAAACATTAATTGTCCCCTACCGGTTTCACCGGACGGGACTTATCGTTTGCGCTCTGTGTGTCTGTCTGTGTGTCTGTCTGTCTGTCAGTCTGTCTGTCAGTTTGTCAGTCTGTCTATCTGTCACACTTTTCTGGATCCTGCGATAACTTTAAAAGTTCTTCATAGTTTTTTCATAAAACTTGAAACATGGATAGATGGCAATATGGACATTATGCACGTCATTTCATTTTGTTCCTACGTCAAAAATTAGGGTTGCTAAGCCTATGGCAACAAATAGACTAGAAATACTGCTGAAAATGGTGTTTTTCTGGATCCTGCTATAACTTTAAAAGTTCTTCATATTTTTTCATGAAACTTAAAACATGGATAGATGGCAATATGGACATTATGCACGCCATTTCATTTTGTTCCTATGTCGAAAATTCTGGTTGCTATGGCAACAAATATATAAAAAAATCTGACAATTGTGGAATTTCTGAGAATGGTGGAGCCGGTAGGGGACATACATGTATATTGCTTGGCAATAGTCTTGTTTGATCATGCTATGTATATCAATGTGACATACCAAAGATTAGTAAACACAAGCAAGTATTGTTAAAAGTGGGAACCCAAAGTGTAGCTATTTTATATTTGATATTATTTTAATGCAATTTTCAGCGAGGTAAGTCTTGCATGATAAACACGATCTTTTTCCAACAGTCAAATCATATTCCCTCCAGCTTAAATTCTTGACTGCTTTTCAGGGTTATCTAGAACCAGTCCGTTCACACCAGCTTCATCAGAACTCAAACAACGAAACAGTCAACAAAATGGCAGAATCTACTATCAGTCTGGGCTCCATGACAACCAGTTTCATCACCACTGTAACCAATATGGCCAACGCAAATCGCATGACCAAATCTACCAATGATGTAACAGAAGATGGGTACAGTGGAAATCACGGTACTGATGATAATTTAAGTCCAGAAAGAAGGGCTCTGCTAGCCAGTCAACCCATTTACGAAGAAATTACAAACGGTTATGGTAAACTGGGGTCTAACAATAACGATGAAAGAGATAGCAAAAGTGAAGACCATCATTCAGAGTTTTATGGCATCAGTGATGTGAATCAGGCCTCTTCTCTGAAACAAAAAGACTCTTTTTCTTCTGATTCGGAACAGTCGTCTGCTAATGGCAGTTTATCTAGACCTCGACCGATTCCGAGGCGTCGTCCGCGGCAAATCGGTTCTGGATTTGAGCAGTACGTGGCCATGAATCGCCCAGGCGCGGCGGTCATTTTAAACGAGGAACAACTGCGGGAAATGATGAGCAAGCTGACGTCAATGAACCTTACCACAATAAAGGAGATCTACACACAGCATGAGAAGTGTTTCACGAAGGAGAATCTTAATCTGGGATCAGTCGGTACCTTAAAGTGGCATGATTTTGACATCTATGGGAAACCAGTGCATACATCAGAAAAGTGTGTTATCTACAATGCCAAGCTGAGAAATACGTTGTCACCATGCCAAGTTATGGTAAGACAATTTTACAAAGTTGGCTTTAAACAGTCTTATTATAAAATGGTATAGTTCTTTTTGACTTTCTTGGGATTTACTCCCTTCAGATGTGAACATTGTTTGTATTAAAATTAATTTTTTTGTTTATTAGGAATATTTTGTGTGACTTACTAATAAGGATGTGGCATTATCTGAATCTCTCTTGTAAGTGATTTGATTAACTAGGCCTTTATCTTATAAAATATAATTGCATGCCATAAATCGATTGAAGGCAGGTATAAGGAACATCTTGACAATGTACCGGAAAATAGAGAAGTTTTAGTTAATAAACATAATATTATTATTGTCAACATTTTGCCATTTGCATCATTTACTTGTCTAAATGAAACCAGGACAAATATTTTTATAAATGAATCACGTTAAAAATTAGAAACATAACATGAATAAGAAAATAATGACGAAGAAAAATAAAAGCTTTGATTATGATAACATACTGGTACTATAAGTACTACCTTTTGAATATTACGCCCATCCCATCACAAAACATCAATTATGTTTAGTAACATAAGATCTGATTGGTCTGTTTCAGCTGCTGCATTCAAGACCTGAGATCACCTCAGCCAATCATCCGAGTCTTCTGAAACCAACAAGCATCTTCACAGACTCTGTCCCATTTTCCTACCTAACAGATGAATTCATAAAAACCAGTCAGATACTGGAAACCTGCCTAAACCAGACCAACGCTAACTCATCGCAATGCTACATTGTTGTAGGACTATTTGACATCACTGAAAGTTTGGCACATCATATGAATGCTCTAGAAACCGTTTGTGACAATCAGAAAGGATTCTTAGCAAAGGTCCTGTTCTTTGTGCTTCAGTTACTTAGTGCAATATCACACTGTCTCGAACAGGGTCATTCGCTCTCCGAAGCCGATTTTCATGATTTGTATTTAATCTCAAATCCATACTGCCTTGGTGAAACAGTTTCTTTCCTGCCACAAGTGCGTGCATCTGAAGATCAGCAGATCGACAGGGTGTGTCTATTTTTAGAACAGTTCCTCCACGACATGTGCACAAAGTGTGACGCAGCAGCAGTGTTAGATGATTCTGCGATTTTCATCTACACAGGAATTCAGAAAATCATGGAAATGCTTGAATCCGGTGTCATCGAATGCTTGCCAATCGTTCGGAGTTATACAGAATACCTTCTGTGGGGTCCAGGTGAAAACGATACAGAATTTCAGGACGAGCGCCATAGTAACTTGGAACCGAAACTCGCAATGTGGTTGGAAAAGGAGCGTGCAGAATTGATTCACGATTTTGCGAGAAGGATTCAGCATGGGGCAAGGTGTAATATTCGCGATTTCTACAAGATGAAGTTTCTGTGTAAGGCAAGCTCAAGCAGTCTGGCAGAGTGCATTCGATGCCATGCCGCTGCAATGGAGACCTCCACTTGATGGCATTTGATTTCCAGTCATTTCACCTTATTATAATATTACTTACATCAAATTGGTCAATTGCATATATTGTAACCACTATGTAAATACATAGTTATACAAATGTTTTACATAAAAACCAAGTTAATGGCATTATTTCAAGTGCAGTTGAAGTACCTTATGACAACTTACATCCAATGCAAATGTCCATTTAATGTTAATTATTACTATGTTGATACCGAAACAGAGTATGCATATTTAGGTTTCAATGTAAAAATGTGTTCTAAATAATGATTTTGCAATTTTGTTCGTTTTTGCAATATGCATTAAAAACTTAAACATTATTAAATAAACATTTCCTGGTATGATTAATAAAGCTATTTACTGACAAGAAATACAGGAAAAATCATTAAGATCTTTTCTAAAATTGTAAAACTAAGTAGGTTCATGGTAAACATAATAATTGTTTAAAATTTAATTCACGGATTTACTCAATTTTGGGTTGCAAATGCTAGAACTCATGCAAGTAATGAAAATTCAGTTTTTATGCCCCCAGATCGAATGATCAGGGTATATTGATTTTGGCCTGTCTGTCTGTCATTGTATGTGTGTGTCTGTCTGTCCCAAAACTTTAACCTTGCTCATAAAATGAAAACTCTTGGGTCTATTTACTTTAAACTGTACATGTGCATGCAGCTCATTGAGATCTACAATCAAACATGGTTTGAGGTCACTAGGTCAAAGGTCACTATGACCTTTACATTAAAAATATAACCTTGTTTCTAAAATAGCTGCAGTGCAGCTTCAAAGCGCAGTAGGGGGCATTGTGTTTCACAAACACAGCTCCTGTTTTACATGGTTTATATCTATATTGAATAACACTCAAGTGATCAACAATGGGAAGCATATTTGAAAATTATGAAGTATGTACCAATATTATGAGAACCAGTACATATGTTTGGTGTACTCAATGGTAGATTTCAAATGATTTCTATCTGTTTAATTTATTATAAATTAAAAGATATGTGTCAGATCTTATGGTAGTATTTACTGCAGAAACCATTATTTATTATCACACACTAGTCTCCATTTACGATTGTCACACATGATTTAAAATCAGTGTTAGCACTAGTATACGACGGTATTTGTTATTATGCTTAGGAGTATTTGTATATTTTTGGAGACATTATTTTACTGACAGCTAGTATTTTGCATTTTATACATTTGTACACAAATGATATGTATTGCATTATATAGATGTACATAGTCTCTTGATGTATTCTCATTTTGTAATTTAAAACATCTTGCATTATGATCAGACTCAAGGTATGAATTGATTGTCATTTTTATCTTAATGTATTGTTGTAAACAATTTGAACCCCAGTTCTAATTAAGGGATATAATTGTATGTGATAAATAATAATTATATATATATGACAGACACATAGGAACATGTTCATACAAGTTAATTCCATGTATAAGTAAGTAAACGGACATACACATTCTCCCATTTTGTGATAGGTAGTATTGCTATGTGATATTTATTTAATTGTTGAATTAAACATCAAAAACGTATGAACACATCTTAACAGTCATGTTAATTTAATGTAAATGGTTGTATATTTTCTTAATTAGTGATTATAATAATGTTTTTATGTGGCATGGCTTACATATAAAATGGGACAGACAGAGGTTCTTATTTAATTGAATAGGACCTTACACTAGATTTCAATTAAATTGTACATTGAACATTTCTCAGAAACTGCAAAACCTTTTAGGCAGAAAGATTAGAGAAGTTGAAGTTCACTGTAACAGTCTTGTGTCTGACAGATATACCAAATGTCTGATAAGATTCCATTTGTTTGAGACCATGTATCTGACAATTTACCTTCCTTCTGACTACTTTTACTTCTACATCTAATTGCATAAATGTTGTATGTATAAACCAGTACAGATATATTGGTTTAAATGTTGGTTTTGGAAGGTATGATCTGATTTGGTGTTTTATTTATTTATTTTTTTTAGGATCGACAAATACATGTAGATCTTTTCTGATTTTGTTGTCCTGAAATGAAAAGTGAATCAATCTCTCTTCTTGTAAATATTTAGTAAAAGCATTTATGTAAGTGAAGACAAATTGCCAATTGGTTTCTGTAATTAGCAGCAGGAGATTGTGTCGATTGATTTGTTTAATGTTTTGAGAATTTATAAAGGCTTACATATCTTAAGAAATCACAAAAGCAACAAAAAAATACATCAACATTAGCAATTTTTAAGACAACTTTTGTTAACTGTGTTACTTGTTCAAGAATATTTTAATACCTGAACCACTTTTGATTGGAGGATAACATAACGCAAACTATAATTGTGAGAAATATACAATATACTTTATTATGCCCCCCTTCGAAGAAGAGGGGGTATGTTGCTTTGCACATGTTGGTCGGTCTGTCGGTCGGTCCACCAGGTGGTTTCCGGATGATAACTCAAGAACGCTTAGGCCTAGGATCATGAAACTTCATAGGTACATTGATCATGACTCGCAGATGACCCCTTTTGATTTTGAGGTCACTAGGTCAAAGGTCAAGGTCACTGTGACCCGAAATAGTAAAATGGTTTCCGGATGATAATTCAAGAACGCTTATGCCTAGGATCATGAAACTTTATAGGTAGATTGATCATGACTAGCAGATGACCCCTATTGATTTTCAGGTCACTAGGTCAAAGGTCAAGGTCACGGTGACCCGAAATAGTAAAATGGTTTCCGGGTGATAACTCAAGAACGCTTAAGCCTAGGATCATGAAACTTGATAGGTAGATTGTTCATGACTAGCAGATGACCCCTATTGATTTTCAGGTCACGAGGTCAAAGTTCAAGGTCACGGTGACCCGAAATAGTAAAATGGTTTCCGGATGATAACTATAGAACGCTTATGCCTAGGATCATGAAACTTGATAGGTACATTGATCATGACTGGCAGATGACCCCTATTGATTTTCAGGTCACTAGGTCAAAGGTCAAGGTCAAAGTGACCCGAAATAGTAAAATGGTTTCCCGATGATAACTCAAGAAAGCTTATGGCTAGGATCATGAAACTTCATAGGTACATTGATCATGACTCGCAGATGACCCCTATTGATTTTCAGGTCACTAGGTCAAAGGTCAATGTCACTGTGACAAAAAACATATTTACAAAATGGCTGTCACTACATCTGAGAGCCCATATGGGGGGCATGCATGTTTTACAAACAGCCCTTGTTGCATTCAAAATTGTAGTACTGTTTTATAAATAAGTTATTTAGCAATTAAATTACACAAGTGAACAGTGAAAAGGGCCATAGCTATAGTTTGTATACTTTTATGTAATGAAAACTTGTTATATACTGTAAGACCTTTGTGAGGCTCCTAGCTGTTTGTATATTGTAAAATACTTCGCCGTTTGCACCTTAATCAGTAAAGCTTGTATTAGTGATGTTATCCACAAAATACCGGTACTTCAAATGTCTCCATTGTGAGAAAATATGAAAACTTGCTCTGTTTTTAAATCTTATTTTGTATATTTGTTGTTTTTGATCTGCATAAGGGTCAATGTGCAATATTTTTGTCTGTTTAAGAACTGTTTTGTGATGAAACATTGTTTTATTCATTAAAATCATTTTTGTTTTGTGTCCTTTCCATGTTTACTGGTAGTGTGCTACAAAAGAATTCTCATTTTTTTTTATGAACATGTTATTGAATGACATTAAGGTGTTTTTGTAACTCTTTAAAGGCAAAATTGATGTTCGATACAGGATTTGCAGATAGTTAGTTTCTTTTTTTAAGTTCATTTTATGATGAAATGTTTAAGATTGCATATGTTAAGGTAACTCTTTGTACCGTGAATTAGTATGAATTTGTTTCATTTATTTCTTAACAAAATGTTTACAATATGAAAATTAAATTTCTGGTACTCAAAATAGGATATTTTATTACCGCTGTTTCATATGAATAATATTTCTAGTAATTGTTGAGGCACATAATTCATTTTGCTTGATGACTTATGGGTAAATAGAATCTTATATTCAATTGTTTATGTCCCTGCATACATGTAGATAGCGTTTATTTTAAAAGCATTCCATTGTATATTTTGAAAACTGAATACACCATGTTTGCTATTTATCTTTTATTTTTTAACCCTTTTGTTTCCTTTTAAGAGAAAATACTGTGGTCGGATATCGAGATTTGTATAAAAATGTTTAGTTGTTATTCTAGCAAACATGTACATGTGCTGTGCAAGGGTGTGTTAAAGACTGTAAAAAAATACAAATAAGAAAAAATGAAGCATAAAACAGTTAATAAGCTAAGAAAGATCAACAATGCAAATGTGTTATTTTCTCCTGTCTCTCTCCACGTGTGTGAAAAGGCAGCATCTGTGTCCGTGACTCGTCACGTAATATAATTTTCAAATGCCTTTTCTAAACAGTTTCTACAGATATTTACTCACCAAATTGCTACAATACTGCATAATTATCATATTCTCTTCTCACTACTGTTGGCTTACTGTAATCAACTGTATGTGCTGTTTGCCAAAAACATGTTTTTCATTTTATTTATACAATGCAAAAGGCTTAATTTTCTTTATGTTTTATTATCATGGACGTTTCTGTTTAAAATATATTTTTATGCTCAGGTATATTTTAGTTCTTTCATTTATTTGTTTTATTGTGAGTGACAATTTAAATTTTGCGATTGCTTTTGATATTGTGTTTAGTAACAATCATTTGCCTTGCAACAGACTTTTATTCTTTCGTTCCTTTGCTATATTTGTATTCTGCAAGCTGAGCTGAGAACTATTTTATCTGCTTTATATGTCTTTATTGAATTCCATAACTTAACACACACAGGTAATTTTTCACTAAGGCCTTTGATTTGTAAAAACTGCAAAAAATTGCTGCTTATTAGACGTCATGAGGTCAGCTTAAATATTGTAAATGAAACCTGAAAAAATTTAAGAATTGTTGTATTATTATAACTTTTTTTGGAGAAAAGAATCAATCAAAGACATTAATGTGATGATTTAGCACCAACTATTTTCATTGTTAATTCAACCAGACAACTTTTTTATTATTGATTTATAGATGTTATTTATTTTTCATAAAACAATATTGTTATAAGCAGTTTTTCTTAACTAAATGATGACATTTTGTTTTCTACTTGTTCTTACATTTAAAGCACATAATGATGGTAATGATGGTACATGCAATTGCATTACTTCCATTGGATAATTAATTATGTTACAGGATCAGACCATTAATTAATTCCCTTAGCTGAACAAATATTCAAATGATCATGGTGCTTTCAATTCACACTAAACTGTTCCTTCTTGTTATGTATTTAATTGATAAAGATGTTGTGGTTGTTATAGGTGTATTTTATAATCAGCAATCAGTCTGTCAATGGAAATTAAAACCTTGAAATCAGTTCTGGTATTGTTCTATTGTTCACCAATCCTCTATACATGACTGGTTGGAGTTTCTTTAGGTACTCCGTCTTCCATTTATGCAGTAGATGAAAAACACCAAAATTTAAATTGTATGTGTTTGTATAGTATGTGTACATGTATGTGTGTGTGAGTGTGCATGCCTGCGTGAGACTGTGTGCATATGGGAAAATGTAATCAACAATAAAATTAATATTCTTAAATACTTTCTGTAAATAAATGATTGTTCCTTGAGACCATTTCAATATTGAAAGAGAAATTAATAATATAAGAGAAGTCATGTAAAAGAGTTGCTTTTTATAACACTTCTATAACACAGTTACTGTACTCTTATGTCCGTCAAAGTCTACATGTTCGCATGATAATGCAGAAATGCATTTACATACCAAAGTTGTTTGAAGGCCTCATTAAAACTAAGATTGCCATTGTTTAACTGTTAGCATGACTTTGTATCAATGTGTTGTCTTAACGAGCTACCTTCAGAAAATAAAGAGATTATTATTATTATAAAATTATTAATAAAACATTTAATAGCTAGACATTGTATTTTTTTTAATTTCCTGATTTTGAAATTTTTGTACTTTAGTATGATGGGAGTATTTGGACACACTCCAGGTCCTCACAAAATGCAGTCAAAGGTGCAGAAGGACCTCGAAATCTTCCTAACACACATGCTGGGTTATTGATGGATGTCTTTAAAGCACAGTGGTTGGTATGCGCAGTCTCACTAAGCATCCCTATTCCCAGCATATGACAGTTTAGGTAATGCCATAATACATGTACAATGCAGACAGTTGTGAGCAATACTTTTATGGCACAATTTATAACCAAATTAAGCTCAAGTGAGTTTCGACCCAACAGTCAGATTTCTAGCTTTTAAACACTGTCAGAACCAGCATTCTCTGAAGTCCACTATGCTTTTTGAATGACTGGGGGGGGGATTTAAAAGATTGAAAAATAGTCAGATGAAACTTGAATCTCAAAGAACAAAGTAGTGAAGTGCAAAGCCCAAGAACTCTTAACTATGTGTGTGTGTGTTTGCTTTGAAGTTTATGAGGTCCTTCTGCACATGAGGCTGCATTATGTGTGGACCTGCAGTGTGTACTAGCATTTCTATCTTAAAAACTTGCTTCTAAACTATGCATTGTTGGTGAAAAATGTTATAGTTTGTTGTGGTGTTGTGGCAGAAAGCCCGAGTACCCATCGGAAACCCAACCTTTCCGGTATAGTGACCAAAATCCAAAGTCAAATGCTTCTGGGAAGGGGGATTTTGCCTGGGTCACCTAGGTGACAGGCGCATGCACCAACCAATGCACTAACCAGATAGCAGAACAAGAACTGTAATATTGTTTTTGGGGTTCTTTCCTTGGTTTTATTCTTGTACAGATCAAAAACATTTTAAACAAATACATATTTATTGTGCATATATATTAAAGTATACAGGCAACCTTTAACACGAAAACAAGTTTGTATCCACCAATTAAAATGATAACCCCAAACGTAATTCAAGTCCTACATGGTTTGACAATATTTGTATGCCTGGGTAAGATGGCACATACATGTAGCAGTCAGACTGTACCTCCATCCAGCATTCTATTTTCCAGACTTTTTTCTAGAACACTTCCAAGATATTGACCTGATATTTGGTATATGAGTCTGCCTACATTACATATAGAAGGTGTGAGTTTCATTGCGGTCCATTGATTTTTGACAGAGTTATGAGTCTTGGACTTAAAATATTTTCTATAATAACCGCTTCAAACGCTTTCAGTTATTATCTCTTTTTTGGTGTCTGAGTATACCTACATGACTTACAGATGAAGTGTGATTTTCGTTCTAGTCCATTAATTTTAGGCAAAGTTATGGGGCTTGGACTTGGAATTGTTTTCTATAATAACCGTTTTATTGATATTTAAGCTCACCTGAGCAATCAGGTGAGCTTTTGTGACCGGTCTTTGTCGGTCGTATGTCCGTCCGTCGTTCACATTTGGTTTGTAAACACTCGAGGCCACATTTCTTGTCTGATCTTCATGAAACTTGGTCAGAATATTTGTCCCAATGATATCTCGATCAAGTTGGAAACTGGGTCATGCTGGGTCAAAAACTAGGTCACTAGATCAAAAAAAGAAAAACCTTGTAAACACTGTAAGTCACATTTCTTGCCCAATCTTCATGTAACTTTGTCAAAATGTTTGTCTGCATGATATGTTGGTTGAGTTCAAAAAGGTGAGCGAACTAGGGCCATCTTGGCCCTCTTGTTTTCAAAACACTTTAAGATATTATGCTGATCTTGTGTGTGTGGGTCTATTCACATGACATACAGATGGTGTGTCAGAGTTTAGGTCCTGTTCATTGATATTTGGCAAAGTTATAGGCCTTGAACTCTTAAATTATCCAAAATACATGTAGCTGCTATGCGGCTTCAAATTGCAATAGGGGGCATTGCATTTCACAAACACAGGTCTTGTTGCAATTGTAATGAGAACTTTCATACAAATAAAGATTTTTAAGTTAAGCAATACAAACCAACACACAAAACACACACTCCAACTATATCAAATAAATACGTAACTAGAAATGGCGCGGCAGCCGCCGACGCGTATCCCCACGCCACATGTTTGACCCAGGGGCGCCCCAGGGTTGGTAATGGGGCCATGCATAGTTGAGATTGATCGTATTGTCATAAGAGAAGTTCAGTATCAATTAGAAGTAAATTGTAGAAATGAAGAAATTATAGTAAAAGGCAATTTTGGATGGGCGTGGCCTATGTGGGCGGGGTGCCCCAGGGTTGGTAATGGGGCCATACATAGTTGAGATTGACCGTATTGTCATAAGAGAGGTTTAGTATCAATTTGAAGTAAATCGGTGTAGAAATGAAGAAATTATAGTAAAAGGCAATTTTGGGTGGACAAGGCTATGTGGGCGGGGTGCCCCAGGGATGGTAATGGGGCCATGCATAGCTGAGATTGACCGCATTGTCATAAGAATGGTTCAGTATCAATTTGAAGTTATTCATTGATCATTGATGACGTTCATTCGAACGAATGATAAAGGGGGCTAAGTTTCATTAAGCTGGCGAGAATCACTGCGATTTGGGCGCCTTGAAAACTGGCAAACTTTTAAAAATTGTGAAAACAAGTGTCTCGCAATGTTGAAAATTGTGAAATATGAGTCATGCAATGTTGAAGATTTAAAAAAATGAGCCTCGCAATCTTGACAATTATGGAAAAATAAGTTGCACACTTCAAAATTGTGAACAAATGAGTTGTGACTGTTGAACATTGTGAAAATAATTAATTGAGCATTGTTCAAATTTGTGAAAATATGAGTCTCAGTAACGTCATCAGCAACCATATGCCACTCAGCGTAACAACATCAGCATTAGTCGCTCACTGTTGTGAAATGTGAAAAAATAAGTTGCACGCTTTTTAAAACATTGACCATTTGCATCGCGAATTCCTATAATTTGTGCAAAAACAGCTATCACTATTAATAATTGAGGAGAATAAACAAGTATATTTTAAAAAAGTTTTCAGTTTAAAGAAATTCGTAATTATTGTTTATTTAAAGTTGTTTACGGCCATTTCATATTACTCATATTTTTTAAAATGATATTGTGTGCCTGTCTAATTTGTAATTTGTTAGTTGTGCTATAAAGATGTTATTTTAATAATCTTTATTTCGACATTTTGTCTCATGTTGGATTATTTGTTATATTTTATTATTATATAAAAATGGCATTGCATGAACCAGTAGTCATAGTATAAGCAACATTGAAGCCTAATATGCATTCATCTATTATTATTTGGGCACAAATAATTTTACCGTGTGAAGACCCTACATAAAATGCTGATTTTTTTCTTACTTGGTACCTTGCGACACACATTTTCAAGTCTATTTCATTAAATTTGGCATAGATATTTTTAAAAATGGCATCGTATGAACCAGTAGTCATGGTATAAGCAACATTGAAGCCTAATATGCATTCATCTATTATTATTTTGGGCACAAATAATTTTACCATGTGAAGACCCTACATAAAAATGCTGATTTTTTTCTTACTTGGTAACTGGGGACACACATTTTCAATTCTATTTCATTAAATTTGGCATATATATTAATAAAAATGGCATCGTATGAACATGTCGTTATAGTAAAAGCAACATTGAAGCCTAATATGCATTCATCTATTATTATTTGGGAACAAATAATTTTACCGTGTGAAGACCCTACATAAAAATGCTAATTTTGTTCTTACTTGGTACCTGGCGACACACATTTTCAAGTCTATTTTATTAAATTTGGCATAGATATTTATAAAAATGGTATTGTATGAACCATTAGTCATAGTATAAGCAACATTGAAGCCTAATATGCATTCATCTATTATTATTTTGGGCACAAATAATTTTACAGTGTGAAGACCCTACATAAAAATGCTGATTTTTCTCTTACTTGGTACCTGGCAACACACATTTTCAAGTCTATTTCAGTTAGTCAGTCAGTCAGTCTGTCACACTTTTCTGAATCCTGCGATAACTTTAAAAGTTCTTAATATTTTTTCATGAAACTTGAAACATGGATAGATGGTAATAAGGACATTATGCACGTGATTTCATTTTGTTCCTACGTCAAAAATTCTGGTTTCTATGGCAATAAATAAAAACATAAAATAAAATCTGACAATGGTGTAGCCGGTAGGGGACAAATTTGCTTGACAATAGTCTTGTTGAGTATTACTTACTGACTTATGCATATGCGCTCGGCTGTTTTCGGAGAATACCTGAGGTATTGTCATAGCCAGCTCATCGTGTCGTGTCGTGTCTTTTCGCTGTCCGGCGTCCGCCATGCTAAAACCTTAACATTGACCCATTATACCCACAATTTTCGTACCAACATTTTTTTTCGTAACCCAAATTTTCGTACCCACATTTGTTTAGTACCCAAAATTTGTGTTCCCACATTTTCTTACCCAAAATTTTCGAACCCACATTTTTTTAGTTCCCACTCATTCCATCCCGCGAAACCCTTAAGGTGTCGCAACTCTAGTAATGGGGCCATGCATAGTTGAGATTGACCGTATTGTCATAAGAGAGGTTCGGTATCAACTTGAATCCAATCCGTGTAGAAATGAAGAAATTATAGTAAAATAACCTTAAAAAAAAGAATGAAAATCTCTGACCCGGCCCCGCCCCAACCCCCATAACTTTTGACCTAGGGGTCAGATCAAAATTCCAAATAGTGCAGGGTCGCACATATGCTCATAGCTACCATGTGTGTAAGTTTCAAGGTTCTAGTGCTTATAGTGTAGGAGGAGATAGTGGCCAGGACGGACAGACGGACGGCAGAGATAACCACAATATCCCCACGCTTTTTAAAAAGCGTGGGGATAATAATAACCGGAAATGAAAAACTGATAAATTGTTTGGATTATACTTTAAATCATTATAAGACAAAATATGTAAACAACATTTTAGCAAAGACAACTTGCAGCAAGACATAAACTAGAGCTTTGTCACAGACGTGACGTATACCCCCACATGCCGCATTGACACAGACTATTTTGCAAGCTGTCTTTACAAAACAAGAGAATCTAAATGGTGATTTTTAAGAATTATTATGTCATTATTATTTATGGCCTTTGAACTCTTGAATTCTTTCGCATGACACGCTGTCCAATAACTGTGAACAAAATTAATGTACAGAGTCATTTTAAAATCTCACAATGAATGACATAGTTATGGCCCGGACAAGCTCATTTATGGCCATTTTTCACTTTTGAACTCCAAGTGCGACCTTGACCTTGAAGATATCGATGAAATTTTTTCGCATGACGCATTGTCCAATGATTGTGAACAAATGTACCATGTAATTTTAAAATCTCACAATAAAATGACATATTTATGGCCCGGACAAGATCATTTACGGCCATTTTTGACCTTTGAACTCACATTGTGACCTTTACCTTAGAGATATCGACGTAATTCTTTCGCGCGACACACCATCCAATAATGGTGAACAAATGTGCCAAATGATTTTAAAATCTCACAATGAATGACATAGTTATGGCCCTGACAAGCTCATTTATGGCCATTTTTGACCTTTGAGCTCAAAGTTTGACCTTGACCTTGGTGATATCAACGTAATTCTTTCGAGCAACACACCGGCCAATGATGCTGAACAAATGTGCCAAATGATTTTAAAATCTCAAAATGAACAACATAGTTATGGCCCGGACAAGCTCATTTATGGCCATTTTTGACTTTTGAACTTAAAGTGTGACCTTGACCTTGGAGATATCAACGTAATTCTTTCGCGCGACACACTGTCCAATGATGGTGAGCAAATGTGCCAAATGATTTTAAAATCTCACAATGAATGACATAGTTATTGCCCGGACAAGCTCATTTATGGCCATTTTTGATCTTTGAACTCAAAGTGTGACCTTGACCTTGGAGATATCGACGTAATTCTCTTGCGTGACATACTGTGCAATGATGGTGAACAAATTTTCCAAATGATTTTAAAATCTCACAATAAATAATAAAGTTATGGCCCAGACATGCATTTGACCTTTCTTTGAACACAAAGTGTGACCTTGACCTTGGAGATATCGACGAAATTCTTTCGCGCGATACACCGTCCAATGATGGTGAACAAATTTGCCACATGATTTTTAAATCTCACAATAAATGATAAAGTTATGGCCCGGACATGCATTTGACCTTTGAACTCCAAGTGTGACCTTGATCTTTGAGAAGTTGACGTACTTTTGTCACACTACACACCGTCCCATGATGGTGAACAAATGTACCAAGTTATTTTAAAATCTAACGATAAATGACATAGCTATGGTCGGGACAAACTTTCGGTTTAAAACAAACTAAGAGACCCTGTGACCTAGTTTTTGACACAGCATTACCCATATTTAAACTTGACCTATACATCATCTAGATACAACTTGTGACCAAGTTTGGTGAAGATCGGATGAAAATTCGGGACAGACAGACAGACTGACCGACCGACAAAGTGACTCCTATATAGCCCCCATTACCAATGGTAATGGGGGCATAAATATATAGTTAAATACATATGTTCCTCCACCTCTTAAACATCACAAGTCAATTCAATGCTAACAGTTCACAGTCAATGTTTGTTTATACATTCCTTCACATCATTGAAAGTGTGATTAATATTTATGTCTTGTTTATCATTATACTATTAATATTATCAATGAAAACGCATTTTCCAACATTATTGAACATTATTGATGTATTGTTCTTATAGTTGAAGTGATCTTTTTCTTCAAGTATCAAATTTGTACTGTCTAAAGTCTATGATCAGGAAATACAATAAGATTTTGAGTCCGTAATTTAAAAAATCACGAATTTAACGATAAAAAAAGAACTTTAAATCAGAGTCGAAGGTCTTCTAACACCTTCAGATAGTACTGTACTAATCATATATTCATTTACTGCAGCTCATATCACAGTAGACTTATTTTTGTATAAAGCAACTATAAATGAAATGCTTTGCAATTATTTTACAATCCAGTTAAATGCTTAAAAGTCAATTAAAACCATGAAAGATCATTGGCCATAATAATTACTTGACAATCATCTTCATTAACCTGAACATTAATCGGCATTGTTTCATGCAGGTTTCCATGATTACCACACTGTTCAACTTCAGGCTCTTCAACGCAATCTATGATTTCAAGATTTGCAACTGCTGCTGTACCATTATCAGAAATCTGTGATGCTTCCAAACTAGTTCCTTTACACAAACTTTCATTTTCACTAAAGTCAATCCCATAACTTGATACCTCTTCAATGAACATTGATTTACTGTTTTCTAGTGTTCCGAAATTGTTGACCGATGCCTCATTGTTTTCTCCTGAATTTGCACAACGTTCCTCAGCATTTTCCAGTGCCATGTCTCCATTGGACATATCATCATAATTGGACATTATATAAACTTGACTGGCATCTTTATTACCCTGAATAATAGTTGGAATCGTTTCATACAGGTTTCCCTCATTACCACAATGTCCAATATCAGAATCTTCAACACAATGCTTGATTTCAGAATTTACAGGTGCTGCTGTAAGACCATTTTCAAAATTCTGTGACGCTCCCAAACTAGTTCCTTTACACAAAGTTCCATTTTGAACAAAATACTTCCCATTACATGTTCCATCTTCTATTAACATTGATTTACTACTTTCTAGTGTTCCATAACTATGTATCAATGCCTCATTAATTTCTTCTGAATTTGCATATCTTTCCTCAGAATTTTCCACTGCCATGTCTCCGTTGGACATATCATCACCATTATGCACTTTAGAATTATACAAAGTAGCATCAGAATTTTTATCAAGCAAAATATATGCATTTTTTCCTCCATTCAATTTATCCCCAATATGTTCATGACTTAAAATATGCCTCGATAGAGATCTCTCGGTCAACAATTTCTTGCACACTATGCACTGATATTTGTAGTCAGGGACTTTGACCTGGGCTTTTTTCTTCTCGGGAACATGCCTGATGATGTGACGCTCTCTGATATGCTTAATCAAAAGCTTTTCCTCTTCGAAGTCCACATCCTTGCAAACCATACACTGAAAGTTGGAGCCACTACTATTTGCACTAGGTGTGCTAACCTGGCTGTTTACAGTTGGAGCACTGGCAAAGCCAAAGTTTCCGAGCCAATGAATGTTGGAATGCCTCTGGAGACTTCTTTTACCCTTAAAACTCTCGCCACAAACACTGCACACAAAGTTTTTATCATCACTGTGTGTTGTTAGGTGTGCTACAAGATGTTCACTTTGGAAAAATTTCCTGTCGCAAATAACGCATTGGTAGTCTCGTTGATCAAAATGGGTTTTCTTATGCCTTGTCATGCCTGAATACTGGACAATCTTTCCGCAAATCTCACACTTTCGTCTGGCATCCTTATACCCATGTACATTTTTTGAATGCTCTTTCAGTAAAAGCAATGTAGGAAACCCTTTGAAGCATACTGCACAGGTGAATTTCTTTTTATCCTTGGCATCTTTCTTGTTGTGGATCAATAAGTGCTTCTCAAGCGTTTCTTGTCGGACAAATTTCTTAGAACAAATTTTGCACTCAAAATTCGATTTTGACTGATGTGTAAGCATGTGCAAGTCTAACCGGTTTTGATACAGAAATTTCTGCGGACACTTAGGGCATTTCATCAAATTTGTGTGACCTTTTATATGTTCATCAAGTCGAGCCTTATTTACAAAGACAACACCACAGTATTGACACTTTTCCACCAACCTGTGCGTTGTCTCATGTTGCTGTAGCGACCAAGGCGTTGGAAAGCTCGAGTTACACACAGAGCATGTGTTCTTTACATTTGAGACTGAACCGCTGTGTTGCTTGGATACGTGCCATTTCAACAAATCGGCACTTTGAAAAGGCTGGTTACAAGTTTGGCAATGGAAAGGAGCGTTCTGTGTCCCCCATTTGAAAAACACCACGGACTTGTTTACACTGTCACTTCCAATATCAACTTGGGTTTCTTGATCAGCTGACATTGCTGCAAAAGCAGGATCTCGTATGATAAATCTAGAGAGTGATAAAATTAATCATCAGTATTAACTTGCAGAAAGCAATTCTTTGAAATTGATGTTTTATGAAGATACAAATTTATATTTGTTACGTCAATTTAATAAAATGTTACTGGATCCACATATTTGTTTCTATAACTTTTGTAACTTTTGTAATTATTTTTATTTTGAAAAGCAGAATTTATTTAATTTTTCTCAAATATTTGACTGTCTTTTTTTAGTGTTACCTTTTATATTAGCTAAGAGTGGTCGAAATGCACATCTTGGATTTAGTTTCTGAAACAGAGAAAAATCATTATCTTTGATTGCCATGCCAAATGTATAAAAATGATTCATTTCTTTTATCTCTTGACAGTGACATATATTATATATGTGAAATTTTCAAGTGTCGCGATTGTGATTGGATAATTCAAGCGCCTCGGCAAAATGGATTTTAAAGTCCAGGCACCGCGGACTCGCTGTGCTAAAATCACCTGGGCAACAGCCTGATATATATTTTTTTCTTTGTTTCACCCCAGGAGGAGGGTTTAACAAACGTGAAAGAGTGCATGACATGATGTGACAAACCAAGTACCAAACCTCTGGGCCTTGTCGATCAAGCAGAGATTTTTACATTTTTACTGCACACAGCAATTCTCTGCACTAAGATTACACAGTTACACACGTATTTTCTATATATAGTTTGTTGTTGGATTATTATCAACAATCTGGAGCCTACACGTGTTGGAATTAAATCAGCTGTTTAATAGTCATACAGAAAAATGACGAACACCTGTATATTGACTGATAAAAAAAGTTTAATTCTAAAATCAGTTTGATTCTCCTATGCATTCATCAATATTTGTGCAAGTGATCTGGGAACTATTCTTCATGCAGGGCTAAGTTTTCGGGCTTTAAACAAAAATTTTAACGTCAATAAATTTGTTTTCTAGATCATATCTAGAAGTATCATGTTTAAATAAAAGCTTCATTTCCTTAAGCAGATACTTTAATTTGTATAAAAAATTCTCCCGATGCTGAATCTGTATTCTGCATAGGACCATATCATCAATATGCTAACATCTTCACCACTCAGCAGTGTTCACAATCTAGTATCATTTACTTTTGCAACTACGAACATTTTTTTCTCCATTTTTTACCATAAAACCACAATCATTCTTTCAGCTTAAGACATAAGTTTATATTGATAGCAATTTAAGCTGAAAATCACCTATTAAGCAACAGCCTTTTAAAATGTATTTCTTTGTAGATAACGGAAGGCGTCCATGTGACTTAAGTCATTGTTATTTTTTTATTGCAGTGTTTATTATTGTGACTCGTATTTACGGATTGATGGCTTGCAGAAAATAAAAATTTTGGCAGTGAGATTTTTGTAACTACTTGTATACTGATAGTATATTTTGGCATTTTGGTCAAAATACAAATTCATATACCATCCCCTCACCATTCCTGTGAACACAACTGCAAAATGCTTGCTGCAGTAAACACAATTATTTTCTAAAAGATAAATCTCTTGGCTGCTGGTATACAGTCTATTTACTGTGTTTTTGTGCTTTCTAAACTACCGGTAAATGATACATTGGTAGTTGCAATAATCCCACTCCTAGCCACTGACAATGACGGTCATTGTATGTACGTGCTTATAAAAGCTTAAAGCATAAAAGCACATAGCTGCGCGAGTAAGGCTCACAAAGCCATGCAGAAGAAAAGGGTTCCGGTCAACTCGTACCAGTACTCGCACAGTGGTCAACTTGTAATTTTTGGTAAACTCGCACGTGTAATCCCCCCCCCCCCTTAGTTTATAAGTATAAAATCATAGAGATGATGTATTTTTTTTAGTTATCTGAATACACGGTTGTCACAATAAACGTCTCTTTCACACTTAAGGTCAGTGTATTTCAAGGGTAATATGTCTGTTTGTAAGAGCTGGTGAAAGGTGTTATATACAATGTATGTTAATTAATTGCCGAACATTATTCAATTAAAGTGACTTGGTATGTTAATAAATCAGTTTTACTTTAATGTTTGTCAAGGAGATTGGTGTAAAGTGTTGTATACTGCACACATTAATTGATTGGATTGCAAGATTCAATTTACATGTAAGTTAATTTATCTTGTAATAAAGCAGTTTTACTTTAACAAGAGCACCGCATAACGGGTGCCACGCTTGGCAATGGGTGCAGTTTTGAATAAATGAAAGCTTGTCAGAATATTTTTTTTTAAAGGTCACAGTGACCTTGACCTTTGACCTAGTGACCCAAAACTGGGTGTGGCGTGTAAAACTCATCAAGGTGCATCTACATATGAAGTTTCAAACTTGAAGGTCCGAAGCGATTTGATTTGAGAACCAATGTTCTAAACCTTAACAAAATGTTAAGGTTTTAGAATGACGGGGACGGCGGACGACACGGCTATGACAATACCTCGGGTTTTCTCCAAAAACGACGAGCTAATAATCATGTTAAACATGTAAAATCAACTTTGATGTGTAATAATGCCTAATGCCCATTGTGTCCATAAATTAAAAAAAACAAGAGGGCCATGGGCCCTAAGGCGCTCACCTGAGACCCAAAGGAACTAAACTATTCTGAGAAGGTGGAGTTCAAAATAATAAAAGTACTTCATGAAACATAAATATCATCATAAGGTTCACAAGAAGAAATTCGCTCGCCCCTGGAAACCATGCTCTTCAGAGCACCGGAGCCATTTTCAAAGTAAATCAAGAAATTATAGGAACATATGTCCTCAGCATGTTTAATTAAGATTGAACTAAAATGTGACTAAAATAGAGAGTTCACAATGTTTCACTATAGCAATAAAAAGAAATCTGCAACCCACCTCAGGGCCTTGCTTTTAAACAAACTGGAACTATTTTCAGACTCACCTTGCAATGATATTTCCATTTAAAACAACAATCAACCTTATTAAAAACACGAATCTTTGATAATTGCACCAAAACTACGGACCTGACTGTGACATTTATAAGCTGTGTGCCATAACAATTTGTGTTCCACTCTTAGAAGTTTGAAGGTCTTTGATGTGAGTTCCCAGCTGGGGCCTATTTCGTGGACTAAGGGCTTTTAAGCTGCAAGCCTGTTACATCAAATTAACAATTCAGGCACAGTCAATAGAGAATTAATTAGTCGCTGATAAGCAGGTGGATGAATGGGATCAATGGAGAAATAAGAGTGCATTCCTGACAAGCCATGCATTCATGATCGGAGGTCAAACAGAAATCAAGTTATATACAGTTGTTTCTCACATAAGTAATTTTCTGTGATATCAATATTACTACTTGAAATTTTGAGAATATTTAATAAAGGGTTTCCAGATGGCAAAAATATGTTTGTAGCACTTCATCCCCAACCAATCATAAACATAATAATCCTCTTCAGAAAGGAACAAAAAAAAATGCAATTTAACTGTATATCTTATCGACAGAATTAATATTCAGATGACTGCATGGAGATCATGAATATCATAATATGCATGAATTTCATTCAACGTGTACATCGGTAATTTCATAGTTGAGTGTACACAAGGTTACACTATAAAGCAATTTAAAGTCATGTTTTTCAACAGACCGCAACCATAAAGGAACCTGGCCTAGATATCATAACAAAATATCCATAAAATCAATGTTCTGACCAAGTTTCATGATTATTGGACAAAAAAAATGTGACTTCTAGAGTGTTCACAAGCTTTTTTACTATACAAATATAAGGAAAAAGACCCCCCTGGCGGCCATGTTTCTTTACCGATCCGAACCATTTTTGAACTCAATCGTCGTATCGAGGAAACAAATGTTCTGACCAAATTTCATATAGATTGGGCAAAAATGTGTCTTATAAACTATTCACATGTTTTCACTTTTATAGAGAAAACTGCCCCACCCCCTTTCAGCCATGTTTTTCAAATGCTCACGACTATTTTCAAACTCATCCGAGATATCCACATAGCCAATGTTTTGACCTAATTTCATGATGATTAGGCAAAAAGTGACTTCTAGAGTGTTTACAAGCTTTTTTACTAGATAAATATAAGGAAAAAGACCCCCCTAGCGGCGATGTTTTTTTACTGATTCGAACCATTTCCAAACTCAACTGTCGTATCTAGGAAACAAATGTTCTGACCAAATTTCATGAAGATTGGACCAAAAATGTGACTTCGAGAGTGTTCACATGTTTTCACTATATATGCATATTAAGAAAATTGCCCCGCCCTCTGGCGGCCATGTTTATGGACAATTTTCGAACTCATCCGAGATATCAATGAAACCAATGTTTTGACTAAGTTTCATGATGATTCATTTGGGCTAAAATTGTGACTTCAAGAGTGTTAACAAGGTTTCTCTATAGCAATATAGGGAATACTGCACCGCCCCCTGGCGGCCATGTTTTTCAACGAACCAGAACCATTTTTGAACTCAACCAACATATCATTAAGACAAACATTTTGACAAAGTTACATGAAGATAGGGCATCAAATTTGACTTCTACAGTGTTCACAAGGTTTTTGTTATTTTTGACCTAGTGACCTTGTTTTTGACCCAGCATGACCCAGTTTCGAACTCAGTCGAGGTATCAATGGGACAAATGTTCTGTCCAAGTTTTATGAAGATCAGACAAGAAATGTGGCCTCTAGAGTGTTCACAAGGCAAATGTTGACAACGGACGGACAATGCACGACGGACAAAAGGCGATAACAAAAGCTCACCATGAGCACGTTGTGCTCAGGTGAGCTAAAAAGAAAATTAGGTGTTGTTTGTTGCATGCAGTTATTTCATTATAGATCAAAGTTTCTGTGTTACAGTTGTAAGTATATTAATTGACTGAATTAAGCATAGGTTATCAATATCATTGTAAAGCTTTAAAGATGAACGGTTTTTAAAACCCTTAAAAACCCTTTATTTATCAAATTGAGTGCATAGAAAAACGTTTCACACCTCGCTTTCATTCAAAGACTGTATTGTTCGCAAGAACAAATATGCCAAAGTTGCACATTTTTACACAGTCTGATCTACTAGCCATTGTCATTCAAACTGGTAGTGACGTAGTTTGGACCTGTGTTCATTTGCCCGCAATAACGAACCGGCATAATAGGGGTTTGGATGTGAAATTTCTCGCAACTTTTGTAAGAAAAATAAATGTAAATGGAATATGATAGTCAATATGCAGAATTTTCTGTTGAACCATCAATGTTACTATTGAATGAGAATTTAGTGATTGTCAGTCAGATTTTTCTGCATCTGAATCGGATAGCCAGGAATCTTTTGTTGATGCTTAAGATGCCCATTGTGTAAGGAATAGGGATTGGTAAATGTATTTTTCTTTTTTAATGCACATGTCGGAAACAAAACACAATTTATGTATGACTATGTTGTACGGTTCATCGACACAGAATGGATACTTGATAGAATTGTAAATGGATTAATTGAAACTTCAAATACAACTTCCGTTATAACTAGAGCTTTGTCACAGACGTGACGAATACCCCCACATGCCGCATTGAATATTTTGCATGTCGTCTTCACAAAAAACAGCGGACACCATGCTCAATGTTTACAACGCACTAAGTGACCCCTTGACCTAGTTTTTGACACAAAGGCCCATGTTCTAACTTGGCCTTAAGATCATCTCGATAAAACTTCTGACCAAGCTTGGTGAAGATCGGAAGTAAACTACTTGAATTAGAGAGCGGACACCATGCTGAATGTTAAAAAACGCACTAAAAGACCCCGTGACCTAGTTTTTGGCCTGGCATGGCCTATGTTCAAACTTGTCCTAGAGATCATCTATATAAAACTTGTGACCAAGTTTGGTGTAGAATGGATGAAAACTACTTGAATTAGAAAGCGGACAACATGGTGAGGTTTAAAAAGTGACCTCGTGGCCTAGTTTTTGACCCGGCATGACCCATATTCAAGCTTGACCTAGACATCATCTTGATACAACTTCTGACCATGGTGAAGATTAGATGAAAACTATGTGAATTAGAGAGCAAACAACATGGTGATGTTTAAAACACACTAAGTGACCCCCAGACCTAGTCTTTGACCCAGCATGACCCATATTCTAACTTGACCTAGACATCATCTAGATACAACTTCTGACCAAGTTTGGTGAAGATTGGATGAAAACTACTTGAATTAGAGAGCGGACAACATGGCGATGTTTAAAATGCACTAAGTGACCCCATTACCTAGTTTTTGACCCGGCATGACCCATATTCAAACTTGACCTAGACATCGTCTTGATACGACTTCTGACCAAGTGTGGTGAAGATCGGATGAAAACAACTTGATTTAGAGTGCGGACACTTAATACGGACCGACCGACAAGTTCACTCCTATATACCCCCTTAAACTTTGTTTGTGGGGGTGTAATAATGTCATAAAATTAAAATAAGGGCATGTGTAGATAAAAGGGGCAGGGTGGTACCTTGGTGTTAGGCCCTAGTCTGATAGCAATCTATGTTTATAATACAAAGTTGATTTGATTGGGGGAGGACGGTCGTATATTTTATAATGATCTGATACCACACTGTGACTACCATAATCAACTTGAGATATATACGCTGATAAGACACATTTCAACGCACAAATCACAATAAACTACATGACACCATCTGGAATAATACACAGCGCTGATAACTTGTGTCATTTGAGATTCACCTTTGCTGGATATTTGCGAAATTTTAAGCGAGATTATACGATTTTGTCAAATATTTATCAACTTATTATAGTTTCAGTTTATTAGCAATCGGCAAAATATTTGCCTTTGGCCATTTACAAATACAAAAAAACTTGGCAAAGACAATCATATAAATATATACAAATACAATTTCTATTGAACAATTTTCATAGACATATAACAAAGAACACAACATTAACATTACATTATGATCAGAGAACAGTTAGCTTTTCGAGAGCATTTTGTCTTAAACAGAGAGATTCTTTAATATATTTGGCAAGATTATATATACATTTTTTACTTTTTGTTGACATTAATTTAATGTATTTTTGAACAGTAGGCCATGAACAATTTCCAATATATTTTGATCTTATTCATCTATACTTTGAGCAACATAAAATTATACATATATTTCAATATAAATTAAAATAAAAGTTAAGAAGAACATGCGTCAAAAAATGCAAAATAAGCCAGATATTTAATTCTGAAATCGAAAAAGGCTGTACAGTCGAATTCGCCAGCATGTATATCATGCAAGTATGATGTGAATCATAATTTAGTTTTAGTGCAGATTCGTTCATACGACACACAGACACAATTCTGTTTTACGGATCATTTTAACGAATATCTTCGTCACAATCGGCTCGTGGCGCTAATTTGTCTTTTCTGCATTTTATAAAATTCGTCTTCAATGTATAATTTTTCTTGCCTATTTTGTGCTTATGTAACATATTTTAATCAATATATTACAATTTAACACATATAAAAATCGTATAATCTCGCTTTAAGAAAAATAAGAAAGCAATCATTCTCTTTGTGACTATACATTTAATCCACATAATTATCAATACTGAAAAATGGAAAGCTGTTTAGTGTTTATAAACTTAATACCAATAAGTATGATTCATGCACAAAACCATTAACATATCATATTATATTGTGAATATTTAAATATGACATACCATTTCCAAATAGTGTTAGCAAACAACATTAATTGTATTAATATTATCAGGCTTTTTCCGCCCTATGCCATGGGTCCGAAATTCGGCCCCATTCCCAATGCAAATCTGGTAGTTTTTTTCCAAATTAAAAAAAAAAAAGAGAAAAAAATCCCAATTAAAAAAATTAAAAAATTGTTTACCCTTAAAATATATAAGTTGACCTGATACGGTGTAGAAAATAGAAAGAATTGCATAATTAAATTATCTGTTGCCTTGAATTTTTGTTTTAAAAACTGTAAAATATGTTAATGATTATTTAAGACTTTCCTTATTTTCCTCAAAATCCGGCGCTTCGCGCGATTTTTTTCACCTCAAAAAAGGCCAAGCCTTTTTCCCAAATTCAGATTAAAAAACCTGCACTTATCACACATGTTCATAATATTTTGTAAAATTTTAATAATAAGTTATTCCAAATAGTCGTTATTTACCTGTTAAAGGGATCTTTTCACGCTTTGGTAAATTGACAAAATTGAAAAAAGTTGTTTCAGATTCGCAAATTTTCGTTTTAGTTATGATATTTGTGAGGAAACAGTAATACTGAACATTTACCATGGTCTAATATAGCCATTATATGCATCTTTTGACGATTTTAAAACCTAAAAATTATAAAGCGTTGCAACGCGAAACGATTGAATAATTTGGAGAGTTCTGTTTTTGTCGTTAAATTTTGTGAAACTACGAAGATTGCTTATATAAGGTATAAAATACATCAAGTATGTGTACTCGGCGGAATAGCTCAGTAGGCTAAGGCGTTTTTACTTCAGGACTCTGGCAGGACTCCAGGGGTCACTGGTTCGAAACCTGGACCGGGCAATGTTCTTTTCCTTTTTTAAATTTTATTCTTGATTTTTAACTGGAGCTGTAACGATCCAATGTTTACATTTATCGATATAAAGCATTTAATGAATAAGTTAAAAAATGCCAAAATCTGTGAAAAGGCCCCTTTAATGGCTTTTTTGAAATATAAGAAACATTATTTAAATGCGACAGTTTTTCCCAATTGAGCCAATTTTGCGATTAATTTTTTTCTCAAAATGGGGGTTTTCACGACGCGAAATTCCCAAAATTCCAGTGTGGCGTTTTCCCAAAATGGAGCGGAAAAAGCCTGATTATTCTAATTGCCGTTTAAAACATTGTCTGTGTCTAGTCTTGGTAGAAAACAAAAGAATGAAGCTCAACAAGTATAATGGTTTTTCTAAGACATTGAAAATTAAGCTCTTTTGATTTTATTTTTTTTTGAAGATATATGCTGTATTTGCAATTTGTTTGCACCACAGGAGGAATCTGTAGCCACTTCACTCATCGTCACTAAATAGTGATGGTGTAACAAATGGAAAACCTTGCTTGCATTGGACCCATTTAAACTACCTAACCAATGTCAGAGTGGTCATGAGACAGGAGGAAATCTTCTGTCCACTAAAGAATAGTGAATTTTTCAATGAAATTAACACTTAAAATACGAAAAAATTGTGTTATAACATGTTGGACTTTCTTTTTTTTACATTTGCATCAGAACCCGATGTTTACTGTTTACAATAAGTTAATAAGGTCTAATGGCTTAACCTTACCAAAAATAATTGTATGATGTGATGTCATACCGAATCAAGGGAGGAAAAACAAAATGGCTAAAGCTTGACATTTACGTAAACAAAATTGACCTTTAACACATTCACAAACATTGTTTTTACTACATATTGGAAGTAATGTATTTATTTTTCAAAGTTTAGAGTTAGTAATTGCTGTTGATTAATTTTTGATTAACATATTGACATTAAATTGTTAAGGTGATGTATTTACGTTAATCAAGAATTCTGTCCCAACACTGTTTAGGCCTTAAAGTTCTCGAATGCTTTGAGCTTTTATGAGTACATTTGTAAAGCGACAGAGGGTATGTACGTAGCTTGGAGTTGAATTATTGCAAGTTCTACGTTCAACCTTCAAGCTCTCTGAAGCGTGCTGAGAGAAAAAACATTTCGCATGTTTCGCACAGTTTCTCAACCTCTGATTGTTAAATAGCCATTTGAGAGGAGTATAAACTAATATGAATGTAAACAAATATCATGAATGCAAACAAATATCTTTGAGGAAATATTAGGATTTAGTGACGTAAAAAATAAAATAACGCAGAGACGTTACCCTCTGTTTGAAAATATTAGAAAATATTGATTTCGACAATTCAAAGCCTTTACAACAAAGGGAGGAAACTTGTTTTGTTTTTTAAAGACGAATCGGTCTACATGGAAAACAAAACGGACATATGGTTTTCGCCAATCTCAGGATGAAATTTCAAAAAAATATATTGGAATCGAATATGTAAATTCACGCATTCATGCAGTGCTATAAGATAAGGATAGATTTTAATGTTCTTACTTTGTTCATAATTTTGGTTTAAATAAGGTTTTTCGAACGGTATGACTAGATACCGAAAACAGTAAAACTGGGTTTTATTATATGAAAACAGTGAATATTAAGACGACAACAGCGCCTTTTCCTATGCCTAGTTTAAAAAAGAATAGTAGTTTAAAGATATTTCAACATATACGTTAAAACTTTTTAATAAAATTTATTTTAATTAAAAAAAATCCACATTCATTATTTTATATGAAAACAGTAAAATGTACGCCCGAAAACATTGAACATATATACGAAAACAGTATGTATTCAACATGTTAGTAAGAAATACATATCGATAATACATAACCAATACTATTTTATTCACCTGTAATGAAGTTTATTATTTTAAGAAACCAAAACCAGCATAGCAAATGGGTGACGATCGGATTCGAACGTTCATTGTATTAACGACCAATATCACGTGCATGTAAAATACCACGCCGTATACTCCAGATGACCGTATAGATCAGCAATATGGGCAAACATATGCATGTTTATGTGTATATAATTATAACTAAAATCATTTATAAATTATAATTTATAATGAGATTGCTTTAAAATAATTATTACAAGAAAATGAACGGTGTTTATTTTTTAGCCATTTTTTTTAAAACTTTTCTAAAACTAGCATCATGTATCGAATAGTTAAGAACAATATTCTGAGACTTTCACATTTTATATTTACTTTTTAATTTATTTGCATTTTAGTAGAAATAATTGCACATCATTTATTCTTGTACAGTACAGAAAGTTACTTTAAAATAAACAAAATATGCAACCTATGATTTCTTTGTTTATTCGTCAGTCGTTGTCAAACGCCTTCAACTGTTTGTATAAATATAGGGGTGCATTACGTTTTTTGGAGTGTAAAGTATTTGTCACAGTTATCTGTCAGGTGTGAAACCATATTTTAATACCGGTATACGTGGTTTTTAATCCAATCACGCAAATGTAATGGGCCATTGCCCTAAGGGATTTATCTGAAAAGTTTATTACCTTAATCCGGTCATAAAAAATGATTGATCGAAGTGACACCAGATAAGTGAAAATAGGGAAGACATCTGGTAAAATAGCGCTTTAAAATGTACTGTCCGAAAAGTAAGAATCACAAAAAAGTATTAACCTAATACTTAGCGGTATTATTATTCCCTTATGCTGTGATTATTTATAAGCTTGTGACTTCAAAGCTGTTGTCTTAGTTGTCGTTTGCGATCAGCACATGTTTTAAACTTTTAAACACGGTCCGATACCGAACGTCATATTATGCATTTTATTATGAAATGGTATTTATTTCCAGATTGTCTTTATGTAAAACATTTATGTTCGTTTTTAATTTAATTTTGTCTACCAGAAATACCAATATTTAAAATGTGTTAAATAATATAAAAAAATATTTTGATGATGTATTCTTTTATATTACCATTGACTTTATTACATTTACCGTACGTCTAAAACGTATTTGAATCTTCGCTTAAATGCTTAATGAAGTAATCATATATTAAATATTCATATCATATATTCGTGATTTAACGGAAATATCACGATGTAAAGGTGGGAAATCTAACTGTTTTCGTTAAATGTACTGTTTTCGGTATATGTCCTCGTATTGATAAAATATGCTTCCATTTAAAAACAGCAATAAAATGCTTTTCGTAAAAAATAAATGATTAATATGAAGCATCATTTAAATGCGTACTGGAGTAAACATTCATTAAAATCATAGTTTAACGCCACTATCACGATGTAAAGGTGGGAAATCTAACTGTTTTCGGTACATGTTACTGTTTTCGCGAAAACATTACTGTTTTCGGTATCTAGTCATACCCGTTTTCGAATTACATTTTTATCAGTAGCAAATTATGATAAATACTTGTAAGTCCAATGTTGTAGGGGCGAAAGAAAAAGTAATAAATGTGTTCAGTTAGCTAAATACAATAAAAAACAATGATGTTGTAGCATACGAAATATGATATCCTCCAATTACCTTGAGTCGAGCATGACCCAAAGTCGATCACTTTGTTTACATTGAAAACGCGGCTCTCGTGATGACGCCACACGCATGCGCTCCGAGTATTTTGTTTTACTAACATAGTAACGCTTGAAAATAATTATAGAAACGACTAAAATAAGGAAAAAAACACAGTTAAATTGCATTCATAAATCTTACTTCAACTGAAATGCGCAAGAGTCAACTCATAATTTCATGTATTTGATTTATTTTTAAGAAAATTATTTTACCCTTTCACGGTTCCCAGAAAATGTTGCATGGAACAATCTGTGCGCGCACATCGCGAAAATATATGACAGGCCGATATTTATATGTTCAGTGGGTTTACCCTGTCCCGATTGGATGATTATTTTATCAAATCTTTATGCCGAAACTGTATTTGAACAAATTGCGAACGTTGTTATTTTTTTTCAATTCTTGAGCACTTTTTCGTGTCAATGTTGCTCAAAAGAAGATCGACCGTTAAAACGGAAACTTGTTAAATGATATATAGAAGTTTTAAAAAGTTAAATCAATCATTCAGGTACTCCAAATTTGTTCAGTGAATCGAATTTTCTTACTTTTGTTGACCTCATGCCTATTGCAATCGAGTACTCTCGCTTTTCGGATGTGACCTCTCGACTCAAGGTAAACAACGCGCGTAGTGTATGTCATTGCGGGTGTGTATGGAACTATCGGCTTTGTGTGGTTGAACACGCTGTAAATAAACACTTTTGACATGGATTTTACGGGAATGAAATAAAACTGTTTAGGTACATCGTTTTTTGCGGGATTGTTTGAATAATTTCAGAAATTATTTTAGTTGTTTCCTTAACCGCTCGACTCAAGGTAATTGGAGGATGCATTTGAATTCTTCAATTGACTTAAAACACAGTCTTTTACCAAAGGTAACCTTTATTTCAACACACGCTTGAATGATTAGGTTCGCTTATTTTTCAGGGCTTTCTTTTGTGATACCATTGTTGCATCGTAAAATATTTTAATACAAATGTATATAGTCAAATAACTTCCTAACAGCACACGTGTGAGATTTAATATTTTATATCGTTTTGTTGAAAGCTAAGCTCTACAATAATTAACAGCGATGTTACTCAAAGCAACGCATGTACGTGACTTAATGTGTGGGCGGTCTGCATCTATTTTATGAATAACAATTGGTAATGTAAATTAGTGATAGTCGATAAGAAGTCTGTATCTGTGTATCTAAATTATGAAACACCCGCTCTTTTTATAAGATATAAATTTGTAAGATTCAAGCAACTGTTGAACATATTATGTCAAATATAGAACTAAAATATATACGTAATAAACAAATAAACGTAATAATTACGTTAATGATAATACATGTCTATATAAGATACACTCTAGAAAGTATTATCATTAATAAACACACATAGTAATTCACGACAAAATATAATCAATCATTTTCATTGTAAATTCATTCATATCAGTAAGAACATTGTATTCTGAAAACATAATGTTTAACATTACGGCCACGCTTCAGGTAGATCATGGTTAAAGTTAAACTCAACTCATGACAGTTATCGTTTAACACCAATACATG